>NC_043010.1:26854087-26896587 GCF_006345805.1 Octopus sinensis
TATATATATATATTATCTTTTACTTGTTTCAGTCATTAGACTGTGGCCATTAGAATTCTACACTGCCTTGTAGAATTTTTAATTAAATGAAGAATTGACCCCAGTACTTTTTTTTTAAGCCTGATACTTATTCTGTTGGTCTTTTTTGCTGAACTGCAAAGTTATGGGGACATAAACACACCAACACCAGCCATCACGTGGTGATGGGGGGACAAACTCAAGCACACGTACACATTATATACATATTTATATATATATATATATATATAATATATATATATATATATATATATATATATATATATATATATATACACACACATGCATACACACACACACATGCATACACACACACACACACATCATCATCATTTAGCGTCCACTTTCCATGCTAGCATGGGTTGGACGGTTCAACTGGGGTTTGGGAAGCCAGAAGGCTGCACCAGGCCCAGTCCAATCTGGCAATGTTTCTACAGCTGGATACCCTTCCTAACGCCAACCACTCCGTGAGTGTAGTGGGTGCTTTTTACGTGCCACCGGCACAGGTGCCAGACAGGGCTGGCAAACGGCCACAATCGGATGGTGCTTTTTACATGCCACCGGCACAGAGGCCCGTCGGGGCGGCGCTGGTGATGACCACGTTCAGATGGTTCGCTTACGTGCCACCGGCACTGGTATCACAGCTACAATTTCCATTGATGTTGATCGATTTCAATTTTGATTCTGATTTCCACTTGCCTCAACCTGTCTTCACAAGTGGAGTTTTGTGTCCCAAGAAGGAAAAGTATGCATAAGTGGACTGGCTACATCCCTGGTAGAGGCCATGGGTTATGGTCTCACTTGTCCTGCCGGGTCTTCTCATACTTCCATAGGTCTCGGTCTGTAGCCATTTCCTCGGTGAGACCTAAAGTTCGGAGGTCGTGCTTCACCACCTCGTCCCAGGATTTCCTGGGTCTACCTCTTCCACAGGTTCCCGCAACTGCTAGGGTGTGGCACTTTTTCACACAACTATCTTCAGCCATTCTCGTCACATGACCATACCAGCGCAAACGTCTCTCTTACAGGTCTCTCAACTGATGCTTCTTAGGTCCAACTTTTCTCTCAAGGTACTTACACTCTGTCGAGTATGAACACTGACATTACACATCCATCGGAGCATACTGGCTTCATTTCTTGTGAGCTTACGCATATCCTCAGCAGTCATGGCCCATGTTTCACTACCATGTAGCATGGCTGTTCATATACATGCATCATACAGTCTGCCTTTTACTCTGAGCGAGAGGCCTTTTGTCACCAGCAGAGGTAAGAGCTCTCTGAACTTTGCCCAGGCTATTCTTACTCTAGCAGTTACACTATATATATACACACACACACACACACATATATATTTTACTCTTTTTCTTTTACTCTTTTACTTGTTTCAGTCATTTGGCTGCGGCCATGCTGGAGCACCACCTTTAATCGAGCAACTCGACCCCGAGACTTATTCTTTTGTAAGCCCAGTACTTATTCTATCGGTCTCTTTTGCCGAACTGCTAAGTAACGGGGACATAAACACACCAGCATCGGTTGTCAAGCAATGCTAGGGGGACAAACACAGACACACAAACATATACACACACACTTATATATATATACATATATACGACGGGCTTCTTTCAGTTTCCATCTACCAAATCCACTCACAAGGCTTTGGTCGGCCCGAGGCTATAGTAGAAGACACTTGCCCAAGGTGCCACGCAGTGGGACTGAACCCGGAACCATATGGTTGGTAAGCAAGCTACTTACCACACAGCCACTCCTGCACCTATATATATATATATATATATATATATATATATATATATATTTATAGTCTTATTTGTGAATGAAAACAGAAAAATATCTGAATATTTTAACAATTTTTCAAGTGAATCACATTCAGGAATGATATTTGTTTCTATTTTGGATGAGTGGTTATCTCTCTTAGATATGACTTTTGGGCAAACAGTCATGTTGGATGGGAAATTTGTTTGCATTATCTTATATTATATTGAGTGTATGTGATGTTCATATACTTGTGTGCTGAGGTAGTTCATCATGGGGGAATATTTTCCTCTGTGTGTGGAGTTTATGTGTTTTGTATATTCAAATTTCATGTTCAGGAAAGGAGCTATCTTCGTGGGATTAGCAGCACAGGTGGGGTTCCTCTTTGAAGTGTTTAAGTGTGAAATATTGTCCATATATGCAGGGAGAGAAGATTTCATTCCTTATATTTAGGATGTTATCTGTTGCCTGTATTTAGGGTAAAGACCCCTTCACACATGAATGGCTGTGGGATTACACTTAGAAAGTTCCCCTCTGAAGCACATGTCAAGCAAGGTTGTTTATAGTAGACCAGCAGTTGCCCATGCATACCAGCCTCTCCTCTCCATGCTATTGATGTTATCCAAGGGAAAGGTAAAGGGGCCGATACAGCTTGGCACCAGTGATGTTGTGATTCATTTCTACAGCTGAGTGAACTGGAGCAATGTGAAATGAAATGTCTTGCTCAAGAACACAACACACAGCCTGGTCTGGGATTTGAACTCACTACTTCATGATCGTGATCCCGATGCTCTAACCACTGAGCCATGTGCCTTCATCGACCCCAGTATAGGGCTGGTAATTATTTCATTGACCCTGAAAGAATGAAAGACAGAGTTAACCTCAGCAACATATGAATTCAGAATGTAAAACTGGAAGAAATGCCTCTAAACATTTTGTCTTTTCTACTCTAGGCACAAGGCCCGAAATTTTGGGGGAGGTGGGCAGTCGATTAGATCAACCCCTGTATGCAACTGATACTTAATTTATTGATGCCAAAGGACAAAAGGCAAAGTCAACCTCAGCAGAATTTGAACTCAGAACGTGAAAACAGATGAAATGTCACTGAGCATTTTGCCCAGCATGCTAACAGTTCTACCAGGTCACCAACTTAATAATAATAATAATAATAATAATAATAATAATAATAATAATAATAATGATAATGATAATAATAATAATAATAATAATAATAATAATAATGATAATAATGAGATTGATGCTTGGGTGTTAAGTGTCTTCCACAATAAGTTAACATCCATATACCAAAGCTTATAATTTGCAGGAAGATACCCTGTGAGACCTCTGACAACAGGTTGTTGTCCGTTCTCACTGAATCAACCAGAGCAAGCAAGATCAAGAGCTCTGAACAGTAAAATAATTTTTTTTTAAATAATAATAATAATAATAATTTCATTTATTTGACGCTAAATGATGATGATGATGATGATGATGACACAAGGGCGAAAGATGAGGGGGACAATACAGAGACAGACATAAAGTGTTGAGGTTTACATATAATAATGAAATGATAAATAAAAAAACAAAAAGTATACACCGTATACACTGGGAAAGAATGATGATGATAATAATAATAATAATAATAATAATAATAATAATAATAAATAATAATAATAATAATAATGATGATGATGATGATGATGGTGCAGTACCAGACAGTGGCTCTCATGGCTTCTGATCTTAACTGATTGGGAATGTTATCATGTACATTGTTTTGTCTTGGTATAAAAGATGAGCTACAGCAAATATTCTGCTCAATACCACAGATTTGCTTGTGAGTTGTTTGACCTTAACCAGTTGAGCATGTCCCTTAGTGGCTGACGATATGTGCAACTCTGATCCCGAGCAAATGTAATGGAGAGCATCATGTATTGAGAGGAACACATAGGGTTTGGATAATTCACATTTGGAAACATGGGTGCTTTGTTCATCAAAGAAACTTTATTCAGGAACCTTTTGAGCGGGGTGGGCTACTTAACCTGAAGAAAATTCTAACTGGGCCCCACCTGCAAGGTCATGCACTGTTTATTTTGATATAAGTTCACCATGTCGTGCACATATGGTTGTGGGGTATGTACCTCATGTACCCTTATCAGACAGGTATTATATTTTACCCCCAGTGTCACTCTGATGGCCTGCGCTGTTCTCTCACTCAATAATAATGGACACAAAATGTTACATGAGACAAGCAAATACTCCCTATATATACTCCTATATATATACTCCTATATATATACTCCCTATATATACTCCTATATATATACTCCTATATATGTACTCCCTAACACATTCTGGTGTGCCTTCACCATTCAATATTCAGCATTTCTCAGGTAGTGAACTGGCAGAATTGTTAGCACGCTGGGCGAAATACTTAGCAGTATTTCTTCTGTCTTTACTTCTGAGTTCAGATTCCGCCAAGTTTGACTTTGCCTTTCATCCTTTCGGGGTTGATAAATTAAGTACCAGTTGTGTTCTGGGGTCGATCTAATCGACTGGCCCCAAATTTTCAGGCCTTGTGTCTAGAATAGGAAAGAATATTCAGCATTTCTCTATCAAATGTGATGTTTATCTGCTCACATTACTTTGAATTAATTGTGCATTGTCTTGTAGCATTGAGATTCCAATGATGCACTTGCACATTATAGGGTGGGTGTGAGAGACCAGATACGGCCAGTTTGAATGTAAAACTAGTGGAATGTTTGGGCTGGAATACAGATGGTTTGAATGCTAAAGTTTAAAAAGAAAAACACTCCTCTACCACCACTACCGACATCTTTGTGAAGTGAGACTGGAATGAGATGAGAGGCAGGGAGAGAGGAGAGAGAAAGAGAGAGAGAGAGAAAGAGAGAGAGAGAAAGAGAGAGAGAGATGCATGCACCAGATGCCGCTTTTACAATATTTGACATGACCAACAACTCACTTTGACGAAACAAGAAAGAAACCAAATTGTCTGCTGTAGTTTGGTCTCCAGGTAAAGAAAGAGGGCTTCATTAAGAATTGCAGGTCATGTCTTATTGACCTTTTCTGGCAGACCGTTTATTGAAAGTGTGTGTTTAAGTGTGTAAAGATACCAATTTAGTCTAGACTGTAATGATCCATCCTTGCCGTAAGCTGTTTACTGTCATTTCAATTCTTGATTATTCAAAGATTTCTCCACCACCTACACCCACTCACGTCATTATCACCTGTCAAGTTCACCTTGGTCTCTTTGCTGTTTGATGTGGTGGCGATGGTGGTGGTGATGGTAGTGGTGATGGAGGCGATGGTGAAGTTGATAATGATGTGCAGGAAGGTGAAGAGGACAACGTTGATTACAATGACAAGGACAATGAGGAGGAGGAGGAGGGGGCAGCTGGTGGTGTGAGTAGTCATTGATGGTAATGGTGGTGGTGATGGTGTTGAGAACAATGATGATGTCAGTGATGATGATGGTGGAGGTGGTGGTGGTGGTGGTGGTGTGGGCTTGGTGGTAAAAGTGTCAGCAGTGGTGTTGACAATGATGATGATGATGGTGGTGATGATGATGATGTTGATAACTATGATATCAATGGCAATGACCACAACGGTGACATCAATGATGATGAAGAGGGAGCGGAGGATGCTGGTGGTGACAAAGACGATGAGGATTTCTGAAATAGTCACATGGCTACTCAGATGTTGTGGAGGAGTCTTGTCAGTTAAATCAACCCAGCTTTTTCCTGGTCCTGGAAGGATAAACGGCAGCAACAACAACAATAACTAACAGCTGTATGAATTTCTAAGATTGGGACAAGAACACAAATTGGCAGAAAATGGTTTATGGATTAAACAATATATTATATTATTTCTGGCTCTTTATATTCTAAGTTCAATCCCACTCAGGCCAGCTTTGCTTTCCAGTGCACATGCACAAATCAACTAATGCTTTGACTGCCAATTTCTATATCAGAACAAATGTTTTTCCATTTAGTTTAGAATGTTTGTGAGTGCTCATCACTGAGGGGACTGAATTAGGTTGAGCACCGGTGTTTGAGGATCTGCCAAGAACATTCTGAGTAAGCTCTCGGGTGACCTGCTGTGCTCATTGGGTGACCTGCTGTGCTCATTGGGTGACCTGCTGTGCTTGAGGAGACCTATTGAGTCAAGTACATCAACATCAAAATAAAAATCAAATGGAAATTGTAGTCGTGATACCTGTGCCGGTGGCACATAAAAAGCACCATCCAAATGTGGCCGTTGCCAGTGCTGTCTTGACTGGTGTCCATGCCAGAGGCATGTAAAAAGCACCAACCGACCGTGGCTGTTGCCAGCCTCCTCTGACCCCTGTGCCAGTGGCACGTAAAAAGCACCCACTATACTCACAGAGTGGTTGGTGTTAGGAAGGGCATCCAGCTGTAGAAATACTGCCTGATCAGACTGGAGCCTGGTGCAGCCTCCTGGCTTCCCAAATCCCGGTCGAACCGTCCAACCCATGCTAGCATGGAAAGCGGATGTTAAACGATGATGATGATGATGATATTTCTCATTCAGAAATTTTTTTGTGACAAAATATTATGGCTAGCTCCATTCTGCATTTGAATCATCATCATCATCATCACTATCATCATTATTATCATCTTCGTTTTAACGTCCACTTTTTCATGCTTGCAAAGGTCAGATTTTCTATGGATTAGATGCCCATGCTGTCACCAGCCTTCACCTGTTTCCTAGCAAGGTAACATTTCCTCATGGCCAGACATGTTTTCCACAGAAGACTGGAAACAAGCAACACCACCTGTTTGATGGTGATGCTCATTTACAACCATTATGTGATTTCGAGACAAGAGCACATACACCAATACGTGTGTGTGTGCACATGTATTCACATCCACAAGGCTTTGATTGGTTCAGTTTTACAGTTGTAAAAAAACTTGCCCAAGGTGCTGTGATAGTGAGATTGAACCTCAGACCAGATGGTTGAGAAGCATTCTTTTCAATCACACACCCACATCTGCACCTACAAGACACCTACATTTCAACCGTAGTTAACCATTCCTTGCAAGTCTTGCTATTGTTTTCCATTCTTCCTTACTGAGGTTTGTATCATCTGAGAGTTGATCAAGAAATGTTTGGGCAGGTTTCCTTCTCCTGCATCACCCATGAGTTGGTTCCCACAATATTATTTTCTGTATATCGTCCTGCTTTCTTCCCCAGCAATGTCCTGCAAATCATAACCGTCTTTGAGCAATTGTAGTTGTTATCTTAAGCAAGTTTCTTTATTAACTTTCATTTGTAATTCGTTGATACCATTTCATATTTTGTACAACCATAAACATTTTAGAGTGTGGTGTATGCACCATCTGGTTTCTTCTCAAGTGCTTGTGTCAGAGTCCATCTACCTGATCCATACAACAACACTGACCAAACAGATTTTCTGGAGAATGATAATTTGATTTTTGTGAGTAGACCTGGGTTCCATATCTTATCCATTTTGTTCATGGCAGCCCAGGCTTCGGTAATTCTACTATCAATGTCTTTTTCTGATGATCTTGTCCAACTGCCCACACTGACACATAAACACACACACACACACACATATCTTATAATGGGGTAGGCCAGTTTATGGGGTTACCCTGGGTTTCATGCTCATAAGGGCGTATCTTCAGACCCCAAACACTGCTGGCCTGAGACCTCTTTAAAATATATGGTGGGGGGAAGCATTGTTTTTAAGGATAAAACCCTAGGTGATTATCTCCCTTTGCCATTGTCCATCGCTATTCAGCCATGCAGACATCTTGTGGTCACCAAAGCACCACGGAGGTAAACAATTGTCTCCCTTCAATCTTGGCTATTGGTTTCTGGCTGTGGTGCCTCTGACATTTTGAAATCCTCATGGCACCACAGCCAGAAATATATAAAACACCTGAAAGTCATAGACCAGGTGAGACAATTGACCTTGGATCAAACCCAAGAATGGTGGATACCAATATTTCATCATCATTGTGGCTTATCAACATCACACACTTGGACTGAACTGAAGATGAGCTGAATCCCCAGTCTATGATTATATATTCAAACAGTGTGAAAAACTATTCAATGATGTGCTGTGATGATGCACAAGTAAAAGTTAATGTGTGTGTGTGCTTGTTTATATATATGTATGTTAATCGAAGTGTACAGTATCATATATCTATTATGGCTGATCTTACTGATCAGTTTCACACTAAGAATTCAACAGAGTGCTAGATAATAATCCAGTTATGTAACCCTGCTCTCTTCAGAGATAGCAGTTATGGAATGAAATATGGTAAATGCATTTTTCCTGATTTATGGATTCTTAGACTGCCATGTGTATATATATGTATGTGTGTGTGTGTGTGTGAATAGATATTATATGTTGAAGCATGGAAACAGGAGTATGTTTAAGAAGAAATATGGATCCATGGAACTGTAACTGCTTGACTCAGTTTTGAAACTAATTCTTTTCAGGTGTCACAGGTAGAGCTGTAAACAAATGTAATTAACATACCTAATTATTTATATATTCATTATTCTCATTCCATTGCACATTGCATTGCTATCTAATTGGCTGATTCATTCAGCCTTTACCATTCCCCCTTTCTTCATTCCAAGCTTCACAAACTGCTTCTGAATATCACTTCTAAAAAATTCTCAACAGACAAAATAATCCATTCCTTTCTCACTTTTAGATTAATATATGAGGGAACCAATTATTGTTAATTGATTGTTCCTTCATTATGTTTAAATTGCTGCTAATTTGGTTTGCTTTTTTTTATGTAATTTATTAAATAAAGGCACAGATATGGCTGTGTGGTAAGACGTTTGCTTCCTAGCAGCATGATTCCAGGTTCAGTCCCACTGTGTGGTACCCTGGGCAAGTGTCTTCTACTATAGCCTCGGGCTGACCAAAGCTTTGTGAGTGGATTTGGTAGATGGAAACTGAAAGAAGCATGTCGTGTGTGTGAGTGTGTGCATGTGTGTGTGAGAGAGAGAGAGAGAGAGAGTGTGCATGTGTGTGTGTGTGTGTGTTTGTCTTCCACTACTGCTGGACCCAGGATCATGTGCTTGGTAAGTAAACTACTGACCAGCCACATGTACCTGATATATTTTAAACCACAGGTATGCTCAATCAGGACTAACCTGACATTAAACAACCACAACACATTAAAGCCTTCTGCTTCTTTCAACAAAATGTTTGTATTCCACCATGGAATGGTGACCAGATATTTCTTGGCACTCTTGTAGTCTCCAGGAATGGACGGATCATCTTGTATCCTTTCAGGTAATCAATCCAAAAGCCTGTTGCTAGGCTCTTCTTCCTATTTTCCATTTCCAGATGCATCATTTTTAACAGTGCACAGTAGATCACCTGCCAAGAGTCACTAGATCAATCACCTTTTGACCTTGATCACTTTCTCCATCTTTTCCTTTTCTCAGGAAGTAGATATTCCATTATCGTGAAGAAATACATTACATTATGTGTGTGTAGTTGTTGTTACATCAGCAGTAAACATATTGAAGGGATGCTTGCTTCGATCCCTTCTTCTATAAAAACAGTTCTTTCCTTTTGATATTGGTTTGTTTGTTATTCCCAGAGCAGCTCTGATCCCGCAAGCCTATGACCAAAGACCTCCCCACTCTGCTACCACTGCCATTGTTGTTGTTGTTTATCCCAGGTCAGCCTTGACCTAACAGCAGCAACATGAGGAGCAACAAGAACAAAAACAAACTTGAACCAAACCAACTTGCTGTCATTCTTCGGAGCTGAAGTGGAATTGCAGAGAGCAACTGCAACAATCAGGTTCTCTGCAGTTTCATTTCCACTTGGAAATGAGTTAACGGAATTCATCCAGAGACACAAAGATATAGCAGCAAATGATGGAGAAATAGATGATTCCATTCTGAAGACAAAAAGCAGATTTCTGATACAAGCAATATTAGGAGTCTATTAAGAATCTATGTAAAGGTCCCTGCTAAATGTTGGCGATTTTTTAAAGTATCCTAAAGGTGAAGGTCCTTCAGTGCCACAACTGGAAAACAGATTTTGCTCTACAGTTCTATATTCAAGAGATGAGGAATTATTTACATTATTTACATTTCACGGATATCTGTCATCATCTTGTTTCTTGTTAATACAATGTTTTGGCTGATATACCCTCCAACCTTCATCAGGTGTCTTGGGGAAATTTTGAACCTGGGTTCTCATTCATAAGGTATTTTTCGATATTATTATTATTATTATCTCTTATTATAAAAGGCAGATTTTATCTGCCTCCCTTTGGGAGTTATAGAAATCTACAATATAGGATTTCTTCAATTACAATTTACCTAGAATTTTTAAGAGTAGAATGCATCGCGTCATGCCAGGTCCAGTTTTTAAAATTTAAACTCCAATTAAGCAAAATTTACAGAAAACTCACATTCTGGTGTGTGTGTCAAATGCTTTTCTTAGTCTGGTTTACACCACACGCAAACGCACATACACAGTGTGCAACGAATAAAATGAAAGTAAATAGCGACAGAGTGATTTGAGGAAGACTAAACTGAAAGTATTTAAACCACTACTCAAAAAATAAAAAAACACAGCAAACAGAAACAAATAAATACATAACCATTTACTCCTCACACAATTTCTTCAATTAGAATTTACCTAAGATTTTTCAAAGTACTCCATTCGCTCATGCCATAATATATTTCTTTCAATTTCACCCCCAATTAAGACAAAATTCGAGAAAACTCAATATTTTAACATTTCACTTTGAAGCCTTTACTCTGCCTATTACTCCAACTTCCTCTTTAGACACATAGACACGCTAATATATATGACAGTGTCAATTGTTGACAGACATTGTAAGCTAACGTGTGTGTGTGTCTGTGTGTGTGTGTGCGTGTGTCTGTGCGTGTGTGTGTGTGTGTGTGTGTGTGACAGGGGTGAGCCATTCAGACTGGTCATCCATTTTGGCGAGAAGATCCCTTATTGTCTTTTATGCTACATCACTGGTTTTCAGTTCAAGAAGGACTATTCATTATAATACATCAGTTCCACACATTTACCCTGGATTCCATTTCGGACAACTGCACAAACATTTGCCATTTACACCACTGGTTTTCAGTTCAAGAAGGACTATTCATTATAATACATCAGTTCCACACATTTACCCTGGATTCCATTTCGGACAACTGCACAAACATTTGCCATTTCACACATGTATGTAAACAAATTCCTTTCTTTAAAAAATTTCAATTCATTTTCTTTTTTCAATTTACGTTTCTATACACTTTACGCAAATATTTGATTAAACAACTAAAACACTTCACATTTCGAACATGTACGTAAACTATTCCTTTATTGCAAATCTAACTTTCTTTTCTGGCTTTTAACTCAAATTTCTATACATTTTACACACTCTGTCGCTATACTTGCATAAAAAATTTCTTTCAGCTGCTAATATTTATTTCTTTTCCTTCCACGCTTTACATTTTTCCACATTTCATTCAAATTACAATTTCTATCTTTAAGTAACTTTCACCCTTTCTTTTTCACATAAAATGCCACCGAAAAAGAGAAGTCACATCGGCCGCCATACTGCAGCAGCAGCTGCGAAAAAGGCGAAGCGCAGCGCCATAAATGCTTCTGCTGTTGCTGCACAAAGAGCTTCAGAGGACCCACAACAAAGGGCCACTCGACTGGCTACAAACGCTGTGGTTGCTTCATACGATGCTGCTTCCACGGCTTCAGATGGTCCGGAAACAAGGTCAAAGCGCAGCGCCATAAACGCTTCTGCTGTTGCTGCACAAAGGGCTTCAGAGGACCCACAACAAAGGGCCACTCGACTGGCTACAAACGCTGCGGTTGCTTCATACGATGCTGCTTCCACGGCTTCAGACGGTCCGGAAACAAGGTCGAAGCGCAACGCCATAAACGCTTCTGCTGTTGCTGCACAGAGGGCTTCAGAGGACCCACAACAAAGGGCCACTCGACTGGCTACAAACGCTGCGGTTGCTTCATATGATGCTGCTTCCATGGCTTCAGACAGTCCGGAAACAAGGTCGAAGCGCAGCGCCATAAACGCTTCTGCTGTTGCTGCACAAAGGGCTTCAGAGGACCCACAACAAAGGGCCACTCGACTGGCTACAAACGCTGCGGCTACTGCTGCTTCAACATTTTCGACACATTCCCACGACTCAGACCAGCAACGTTCTACATTCCAGCGGAACAGTCGACGCCGCGGTCTGACGAGTCCAAACAGACCTTACTGGCATCTACGTGCTTTCAAGTATGAGCCCAACTTCAATTACTCGATGCACGCTGACATAAATATTGGGGAAATGTTCTTCAATTGCCAATTCTGCAATGCTAAAAAGTGGGCTGGGGAACCACCTGCGATGTGCTGCTTAAACGGTAAGGTCAGCTTGCCCCCTCTTCGGGAGCTGCCAGACCTTTGAAGGAATTACTTACTGGTTCCACCTCAAGGTCATCAAAATTCCTTCAACTCATCAGGAAATACAATTGTGCATTTCAGATGACTTCTTTCGGGGCTAACGTTGTCAGAGAAACTGGTTGGATGCCTACTTTCAAGGTCCAGGGCCAGGTGTACCACCTTATTGGGTCACTCCAGCCACTACAAAATTGCAAACCTTCGTTCCTTCAAATTTATTTTATTACAAATTATAATAGGCAACTTGATTTGCATTTCGACGTAATTCCACAACATGCAAACACTAACGCTGACAATTTCGACAGGGACGTGCTGCTCACTCTGCAAAACATGCTTCATGACCACAACAGCTATATTCGCAGTTTCAAATACGCCTTGAAAACAGCCCCTTCACCAACATTCACCATTGTCATCGATGCTGACAAAAGGCCTTCTGGGGAGCACGCGCGGCGATATAACGCTCCTTCATGCAGAAATCCACTCTCTTTTAACACAGCATCAAGTTTTGTAACAGCACATCCGCTGCCGTTCGTGCAAAACGAAGAGACCCTATTCACCTGCGAACGTTTTACATCGCCTTCCATGACTATCAAATTCTTACAATTATGAGAACAATAACATGGCTCATTTCAAGGCAACCTCACATTCAATTCTTACACCATTCTACGAGGGGGTAGGAACACCTTTACATGGCTTTCTATACACTTACAAATACATTCATTTGCCGTGAACTTATATCAATATTTGCCTGAATAATCATCATAATTCAGTGCAATCATTAACAGTACTTTCAAGCAATTCAGCCCCAAGCAACGCCGGGCAATTCTGCTAGTCTCTATATATATAAACAGCAAAATGTCTGTCTGTCTGTGTGTGTCCTTTATACAAATCCACAATTTTTCAGTTAGAGGGCTTGCACTTTCTATGGTCATTCAAAACCGTCCAAAGGTGGTCGTGCACATCTTTACATTTCCCCAATCACCCTGCAGAGCCATTAAAAAAATCAATAGAAGTGACTTTTTTGTGAATTTTCTATCCAAAACCCAATCAAAATGCCCGAAACTTGATACGCCAATTGAATGCCAGCTAGCTGCATGTGATTGGTCAGAGATTTGGACAGTACTCGCATGTATGTGCGCACGCACGCAGCTGTATATGCATGCACTAGCAGTATGACCCGGTGCTGTTGTACAAGTGAATGTCTAAAAAAAAAAAAGAAAAGAAAAACCGAAAATTATGTTTGTTTTAAACATTGAGATTACATAGAAAGTATTTTGTGTAGGATATGAGCAGCTCCCATGAGCACTATCTTTTGAATTTCTGCCATTTTTGGGTTTCCTGGTATCTGAGTTAGGTAGCAATCAGCCCCTTTTGCTATCATTCCCAGGGCACCTATGACAACAGGTATTGTTTTAGTCTTCAGGTTCCACATTTTGCTGATTTCTATTTCAAGATCTTTATATTTGCTCAGTTTTTGGTAGGTCTTGACAGATACGTTTATATCGAATGGGACAGTCATATCAATGAGGAGGCATGTTCTTTGTCTGAAGTCTTTCAATATGATGTCTGGCCTATTTGCATCTATCTTTCTGTCAGTTTGAATGGTGAAGTTCCAGAGGAGTGAGATGTGGTCATTTTCAAGCACTGGAGGTGGTTTGTGTTCCCACCAGTTTTTTTCATGGGGCAAATTACCCAGTGAATATATTGTGCAGCTCTATCATGCCCGTTGAGATACTTTGTAGGCACTAGAAGACTGCACTTGGAGACAACATGATCAATGGTTTCATTTTGTTATTGACATACACGACATGTTGGGCTACTGCCGTTCTTTAATATGTTGGCCTGGTAGTTTCTTGAGCTGCTGTGATAAACTCTTCTGTTTCAGATTTTAAGCCAGAGGCCATTAGCCATTGATGGGTCAGGGCTTTGTCAACATCTGCATTATTCGCTCTCTTTGGGTATTTGCCATAGAGAGGTTTTTCTTGCCATTTATCATTCAGAATATCTAGGGCCGCAGTTTTAGCACGGGTTTTCATACGCTTAGCTTTTTCTGTGCTTGTTTCTTGTATGTCTAATTCCGAAATTTGTTGTATTCGGAATTCACTTATATATTCCTTTGCCTGTTTTGTTACTGAGTATGACGCTTTCTTGTTTTCATGTTTTGAGACAAGTTTTAACATCCAGTCCTCAGAGTTTTTCAGGTAGGTGTCTAGGCCAATTGTAGCAATCTTCATTGTTATTGCCAGTTGTAAAAGTCCACGGCCTCCCTCTTCAATCCTGTTTCTCGCATTCAGCTCTGTCTTGAGTATTGCTCTTATTCTGCGATAACATTCTCTCCTGATCCTTTCTTTCATCACTGAATGCCTTATTCCGTCCCCTTCAATTACCCCTAGGTACTTGTAGCTCTCTGCTGGGTCTAATTCTTTTATGATATTCTGCTGGTCAAGGTTAATGTTAGATGTTTCTGTCATTTTTCCTTTGATAAAGGTAGCTTTTGCACATTTATCGAGGCCAAATTGCATTCTGATGTCATCACTGAATTGTTTAACAATCGCTAGTAAGCCCTTGAGTTGTTGGTCGTTTTTTGCAAAGAGCTTTAAATCATCCATATAAATGAGATGATTTATATTTTTATCAAACATTTTATATCTGTACTGTGTGTCATTGAGCAATTTTGAGAGAGGCATCAAGGCTAAACAAAAGAGGAGTGGTGATAGTGAGTCACCCTGGAAAATGCCACATGAAATTTTTACATCACCAGCATTCGGAGATTCATTGTCACTGTTCAAAGTTAGTGTGGTTCTCCATGATCTCATACTTACAGACAAAAAGTTTCGCAGAGTAGGCGCTATTTTATACATTTCCAGGCATTTCTTTATCCAGCTATGTGGTAGGCTATCAAAAGCCTTTTTATAGTCTATCCAGGCTATTGATAAGTTTTTGTGTCGTTTGTGACAATCTTCTAAGATCATCTTATTGATGAGTAGTTGATCTTTACAACCATAGGATCCATGTTTACATCCTTTCTATTCATTAGGGAATATGCTGCTGTCTATTAAAAAAACTATAGGTATATTCCGTCAGGACAGATGTTAGCGTTTTATACAAAGTTGTTAAGCAGGTTATGGATCTATAGTTTTTGGGTTCATTTGTTTCTTCACTTTTTGGAAGCAGGAATGTTAACCCATTAACTAGCCAAGGAGGCATCCTACTAGAGTGTTGCAAAACATCATTATAAAGGTCTGTTAGCAGTTCGTGGCTCTCTGGGAAGGCATTCAACCAGAAGTTAGGAATTTTATCCTTTCCTGGAGACTTCCATTTGCTTGACCTCCTGAGAGCAGATCTTATATCTTTTACCTTGACACCCTCCCACTTTTGTTCTTCTAAGGAGTCCAGTTCTGTAGATATTCTATCAATCCAGGGGTCCTTTTCGTTGTGTGTTTTTTCTTCTGCCCAAATTTTATTCCCAAATCCCTGCACTTCTTCATTTGATGGTAAAGACTTTACAGTAACTGGTGTTTTTCCTATCTTCCTGTAAAAATTTTTGGGGTTATTTTTGAACATGTTGTTGTCTATTATTATTATTATTATCATTATTATTATTATTATTATTATTATTATCATTCAGGTCACTGCCTAGAATTGAACTTGGTTTCTTGGGGTTAGTAGCCCATGCTCTTAACCACTACACCATAATAATAATAATAATAACATCAAAAATTACCTTAGGAATGAGAACTCAGGTTCGAAATTCCCCCACCTGATGAAGGCTGGAGGATATATCAGCTGAAATGTTGTGTTAACAACAAACAAGAAGAGGCCAAATATTCGTCATATGTAAATAATGTAGATTTTGCTCTGTTTGTTGTAATTGTTATAAAATTTACTTTAACTCTTTTGATGCAAACTTGCTTGAGACCACCTTTGGTTCTATGATACAAACTTTCTGCTTTAAATTGGTCATAACCAATTCGCATTATTCTACCAAAATTAATGCTTTTTCATCCACATTGCCTTGAACTAATCAGGCATTATCTTGTAGCTTTGAGATTTTGATGAGGTAGCTGTTAATTTTTAAAACGATATTGTAGGGTTGGTGTGAGAGACTAGATCTGGCCAGTTTGAATATAAAACAGGCAGAATACTTTTGGCCGGATAAGGCTGGTTTAAATGCTAAAGGGTTAAGCAAAACCATTCACCAACATTTCATATTAATCTATGCACCAAACACCACTTTGATAACAACAAAGTTATTTTATTAAATTCTTTATAATTTTCCAAATTAGTGAAACAAATGCCATGTATTTTAATAAAAATATGTTAACAAAAGAGTTAAAGTGATCTAAATTAGAACACTGCATCAAGATTTCATGTTAATCTATCTTCCAGACACCATTTTGATAACGACAAAGTTATTTTGCTAAATTCTTTGTTATTTTCAAATTTATTGAAACAAATGCAGTGAATTTCAACAAAAGGATTAAACAGTTCTTGACAAATATTTCTTTCTCTTACACTTAAATTCTTATAATTCTCTATAAATGTGGAGATTTTCGTAAAAAACAATTCTTAAGATCTGAATTATCAACAGCTTAAACGATGTACATAGTTTATTCTCCTCTTTCACAAGACGTAATTAAGAGCAGATATGTTTAAATGCAAACAGTCTGGAGTCAGTGTGAAACCAGGCACACCTGCTAAATGACTTCAGGTCACTGAATCAAGATGTGGATAGCCATCAGTAATTTGAATACAGACTTTTTCTTCCCGAGACAAGCCCTTTTCAACTTCTTCAAGTTCTAATCAAAGCAGAAAGAAGAGGGTTCCAACCAGAAAATGTTATGAAAACTGAATGACAATAACAACATGGGGACATGGCTTAAAAGGCTGATCTTACCTTTGCCATTTGTAGGTTGATAGTAAGAACTAAGAAAAGGCATCTCTATTAGGTGTGTGTGTTGGGTGGGGGGTCAGGGTGTTCTGGGAGGGAGAGGGTTGCACTTCAAATCATTCCATGTTGCTACCCACCCTAATTCAGGGTATTCTTTCTTGTTCATCTTCTAATGTTCTTTATCCTTAGTACTAGAAAAACTGGTGAGGCTGAATGGGTCTCTTGTGAAAATGCTTTCCTATGTAGGATGAAAGAAACTAGAAGAGGGCAATTCTGATGCCTTAGATATGGCAGAGTAATCTGGGACTTTTCATGTGGAGTCCCCCCCCCCCAAAAAAAAAATTACCATAGATGAACTGTTCCATTATCTGGGGTTTCTATTTATTTATTTTTCCATATATAATAAACAGCTGATCTTGTGTTGTTTTCCTTTAAACTCATTCCTAAATATTCCTTTTCTCAGTCGCAATGTTAAAGAAATCCTGCATAGAACAAACAGTAAAAGAGACATGATGCTTCCTTGAAAGATCCTTTTCTTGATTCTAGATCTCCCTGGGTTCTATCTATGTCTTCCAACTCTTCATGTCTTTTTCTCAAAAATTCCAAACATGTTCAAACATTCAGTGATCCATAAATGTGGTCTTTGTTACAGGTCTCTGCATTTCTGAGTTCAAATCCCACCAAAGTCAGCTTTGCATTTATATTTTTGGGGAATTGATGAAGTAAAGTATGAGTGAAGTACAGGGTCAATGATTTTGACAGAACCCCTGCCATTCAAAACTGCTGGACCTGTCCCAAACTTTGAAGCCATTGTTATGATTATTATTTGATTTGGCTCAGGATTGGTCTTATTCCTGGTAGAATTTATGTGGGTTGCAGGTTACTACCTGCAACCTTAGGTATCCACAACCTTTAAATAATCTTTTAAGTGTTCAAAACCCTTCTGATAATCATTCCTGTCCGTAAGAGGCAAACATTCTGTAGAAGCTCTACAGGACATTCCATTCCAATCTCCTTCAACCATTTGTCTATACCATTATTCACAGCCCCTAATATGCCAATTATAACAGGCACAATCTCTACAGATTTCATATTCCAAATTCCTGCAATTTCAGATTATAAGGGACTGTGTCTTTTTTATTTTTTGTCTTCTTCTTCTTCTCCTCCTCCTCCTCCTCATCATCATCATCATTATCATCATCATTATCATAATAATAATAATAATAATAATAATATTATTAATAATAATAACAATAATAATAATAAAGGCTGGCGAGCTGGCAGAAACATTAGCATGCCGGGTGAAATGCTTAGCAGTATTTCGTCTGTCTTTACATTCTGAGTTCAAATTCTGCCAAGGTCGACTTTGGCTTTCATCCATTCAGGGTCGATAAATTAAGTACCAGTTGCATACTGGATTCGATCTAATTGACTAGCTCCCTCCCCCAAAATTTTGGGCCTTGTGCCTAGAGTAGAAAAGAATATTATTATTATTATACATATTTTCAATGTTTTGCAACCCCTTTTATACAACACAGTTTATATTGTACACAAAGGACCTTAAGACCAATAAAGAAAAGATTGTTGTTGTTGCTGTTGTGGCTGCTGCTTGATCAAAATGAACAGCAACCCAAGACACCCCAGCCAAGATCTCTGCTTTGTTTTTTTTTATTTTTTATTTTTCTCTTCAGACATGGTATATCTAGCACTGTGTCATCCAGTGGACCACTCCTTTTGCTTTGAGGTAGCAGGATGTAATTAGAGGGAGATTTAGCTGTTATTTGAAGGAGACTTAATCACTACATAGATATTTCCACATCATGTTGTTGTTCCTTGCTGAACAGGGTATTGATAAAAGAAACCATTATATAAGACAGAAACAGATGAGCAACAGATTAACCTTTTTTCGATACCAAACCACTTGTGCTCATCCATGCTCCTATGATATAAACACTCTTTTTTACTTCTCTACTATTCATATTGTTCCATCAAATATGTAATGCATATTTATTCACATCGTTTTGAATTACATCGTGTTATCGAAAGGTTCCTGAACCAGTTGTGTTTAATAAAAAATAACTTATTTTACTTGTTTACTCTTTCACTTGTTTCAGTCATTTGACTGTGGCCATGCTGGAGCACTGCCTTTAGTCGAGGAAATCGACCCCAGGACTTATTCTTTGTAAGCCTAGTACTTATTCTATCGGTCTCTTTTACCTAACCGCTAAGTTACAGGGACATAAACACACCATCATCGGTTGTCAAGCGATGTTAGAGGAACAAACAAACACACACAAACATATACACACACATACATATACATATATACAATGGGCTTCTTTCAGTTTCCGTCTACCAAATCCACTCACAAGGCTTTTGTTGGCCTGAGGCTATTGTAGAAGACACTTGCCCAAGGTGCCATGCTGTGGGACTGAACCTGGAACCATGTGGTTGGTAAGCAAGCTACTTACCACACAGCCACTCCTGCACCTATTTACCCAAGTTTTAACATCAGCTCCTTCGAAATAGTCACACCTTGCACAGCAATACACTGGTCCCAGTGTTCCTGCCACTTTTGGAATCCAGCATGGAAGTCATTTTCCATAGGCAAGTTGTGGTCCTTCTGTGATACACTCCTGATCTCAACAATGATGTTAAAACGGTGACCTCTGAGCTGCATTTTCATCTTGGAGAAGAGATGCAAATCCACAGTTGCTAGATGTGGTGAATAGGGTGGGTACGGAAGTGATACCATGTTGTTTTTGGTGAGAAACTCACAAGTGAGGAGAGCTTGGTGAAGAACCTAATTCTTTGCACTCTACAGTTCTGGTCGCTTTCACCAAATGTCCTCCCTCAAACATTTCAAAATGTCGCAGAACTCTCGATTGATGGTCTGGCCCTGGGGGAGGAATTCTCGATACACAATATCACATCTCCTGGGATGACGCCAATGGCAGGTCTTCCAGATTGCTAACCGTCTTGCAGGAATGTTCCTCTGCTTTTGAAGCACCTGTGCCACTTGAAACATTATGTACAACCCATTGCCTCATCACCATAAGGTTGCTGAAGCATGCTCATTGTCTCTGTAGCAGATTTCCAAAGTTTAACACAGTTAATATTCCAAATGCCAGCTTAATAACAACAGTTACTTTATACTAAATTCTTTCTTAACTTTCAAAATGGATTGAAATAAGGACAATGTATTTCAACAGAATTATGATATCAAAGAAGTTATTTTTACTAAATTCTTACTCTTTTACTTGTTTCAGTCATTTGACTGTGGCCATGCTGGAGTACCGCCTTTAGTCGAGCAAATCATCCCCCAGGACTTATTCTTTGTAAGCCTTGTACCTATTCTATCAGTCTCTTTTTCCGAACCGCTAAGTTACGGGGATGTAAACATACCACCATCGGTTGTCAGGCGATGTTGGGGGGACAAACACAGATGCACAAACATACACACACACACATACACACATATACTATAGCCTTGGGTTGACCAAAGCCTTGTGAGTGGATTTGGTAGACGGAAACTGATAGAAGCCCATCGTATATATATATATATATATATATATATATATATATATATATATAGCAGAAGATACTTGCCCAAAGTGCTATGCAGTGGGACTGAACCCAGAACCATGTGGCTGGTAAGCAAGCTACTTACCACACAGACACTCCTATGCCTATTCATTAATTGTTAAATAAATTGAAACAAAAAACCATTTTTATTACCATGTTTCTAAGGAAATTCATTAGAAACATGGTAACTAAAAGAGTTGTTTTACTAAATTCTTCATTATTTTCAAAATTAATTGAAACAAATCTAATGAAAAAGCATTCGTTATTGTAATTCTGTTAAAATACACTACGTTTGTCTCAATTAATTTCAAAAATAATGAAGAATTAAATAAAATAATTTTGTTATTATTAAGTGGGTGTTTGGGACATAAGTTTACATGGAATTTTGACAGAAGGTTTTAATTTACATCACTTTTAACCTGGAAATTTGTATTATACAGCCAAGGTTGGACTCAGATTCATTGATATTGAACGGGACAATCAATCAATTTAATTATTTATTTATTTATTTATTCTTTCTTTCATTCTTATTTTTCCTCCCTTTTACAGATAGAAGACACAACTTACATCCGTATTTTTAAGGAGTGTATGTGTGGCTGTATTCGATACTGGAATATGATAAATCTTATCTTGGAAAGCCTCTTCACCCTCAGCATTGAATTAAGCCAAATAGAAGAAAATATTTTCATAAGTAAGTCCACTTTTTTTTCCTTTCCCAAAGAAAAAAAAAGAAAATTGAAAGAAAATTCAATGTGGTGCCCCCCCCCCCATCCGCATCCCAAATGTATCCATACTTTAACAGTTACTCTTTACTCTTTTACTTGTGTCAGCTATTTGACTGTGGTCATGCTGGAGCACTGTCTTTAGTCAAGCTAATCAACCCCAGTACTTATTCTATCGGTTTCTTTTTGCCGAGCCGCTAAGTTACGGGGACGTAAACACACCAGCATTGGTTGTCAGGCGATGTTGGGGGGACAAACACAGACACACGTACATATATATATATGTATATATAATATATATATATATATATATATATATATATATATATACACACACATGTATATATATACATACATATATACGACGGGCTTCTTTTCAGTTTCTGTCTACCAAATCCACTCACAAGGCTTTGGTCGGCCTGAGGTTATAGTAGAAGACACTTGCCCGAGGTGCCATGCAGTGGGACTGAACCTGGAACCATGTGGTTGGTAAGCAAGCTACTTACCACACAGCCACCCCTATGCCTTAATTTTCATTTCTTTTAAGATTAAAACCATCAGAAACAATGAAAGGAGACAGACTAAGCTTTGAACGAAGGAAATTTATCCTAAAGTGCTACAGGAAGTTTGAAAAATGTTGTTAAAGTGCAAAGGCAGTTTAGGAGAGAGTTTCAAACAAATTCACCGAAACGACTTACCATCACTGGAATTAGAGATAAGTCTGAAGCACATGGAACTGTTCAGAATGTCTACAATAAACATTCTGGAAGACTATGAATGTTGATGATGTCCACAAAGCAAAAAAGTCTTACAAGAAATGTTTCACATTATTTACATTATTTACATTTGACGATATTTGTCCTCATCTTGTTTGTTGTTAAAACAACCTTTTGGCTGATACACCCTCCAGCCTTCATCAGATGTCTTGGGGAAATTTTGAGCCTGGGTTCTCATTCCTAAGGTATCTTTCGATGTTGTTGTTGTTACTACTACTACTACTACTATTCAGGTCACTGCCTAGAATTGAACTTGGAATCTTGCAGTCAGTAGCCTATGCTCTTAACCACCACGCCATATGCTTGTAGATGAGAACAAATATCCATCAAATGTAAATAATATACATAATTCCTCACCTCTTAAATATAGAACTGTAAGAAATGTTTTGTCAGACTTCAACTAAATCTATACAGCAAAGTGAGTCATGAGATAAGAATTTCAAAATCAAGATGAGAATTTTTTGAAGTACTCTTATGGGAAAGGTTTGATCGCCATAGAGGCCACTCCGTACACAACTCCTCTATCATCTTTTCAACTCTATCTCTTCCTTTTCCTCAACCCTGTCACTAATTTCTTACCACTTCTCTCTTCCTTACCACACTCACCATTCTCCCCTCTTACCATCTCTCATCTCTCTGCCTACAATCATCACCCATTCTCTGCTCTGATCTCCTTCAGCTATTGGGACCTCTTTTCTTTTAGGCCCTTAGCCTTGCGAGTTATGTGGTGATCCTAACTAGTTCTAGTGGTATGGAAACAAGTACCCAGTACATTCTGTAAAGTATTGGGCATTTGGAAATGTTCACTTTCTACACAACTCTAGACATTAATTCTCTGTGACATAATACAATAAAGTGTTCCCTGATTATCCATTGAGGTTAAACATCTAATTGGAGAACTTGGAATATCCAATGTAGAATTCCAAATATAGAAGTTACTTCTATGCTGAAGTTCTTTGTCTATCTCCTTAACTTCTCGGAAATTTTAGGTATAATTATATTAATGTGTCCATCTTTTGGAGTCTGACAAAACATTTGTGTCCATCTTTTGAAGTCTGACAAAACATTTGATGCTCAGAGAGTGTCACCACTAGAAAACGAATAGCCTGGGCAAAGTTTAGAAAGCTCCTACCCCTACTGGCAACAAAGGGTCTCTCACTCAAAGTGAAAGGTAGATTGTATGATGCATGTGTGCGAACTGCCATACTTCACGGTAGTGAAACATGGGCCGTGACTGCAGAGGACATGCGTAGACTTGAAAGAAATGAAGCTAGCATGATCCGCTGGATGTGTAATGTCAGTGTGAATGCACGACAGAGGGTAAGCACCCTGAGAGAAATGCTGGACATAAGAAGCATCAGATGTGGTGTGCAAGAGCGACGCTTGCGATGGTATGGTCATGTACTGTGGATGGATGAGGAGAGATGTGTGAAGAAGTGCCGCTCCCAAACAGTTGAAGGAATCAGGGGGAGCGGTAGACCCAGGAAGACATGGGATGAGGTAGTCAAGCATGACTTCAGAGCATTGGGCCTCACTGAGGCAATGGCGAAGGACCGAGATCTCTGGAGATGTGCTGTAAATGCAAAGACCCGGGATACTTCCAGCACCAGTTCTGCATAGCCCCTGCCCATTCAAAGTACCTTGGATCCCAGAACATCTCGCTGTGCTTGAGGAGACCTGTTGAGTCAAGTGCATGTACATGAACATCGAAACAAATATTAATGGAAATAGCAGTTGTGATACCTGTGCCGGTGGCACATAAAAAGCACCATCCGAACGTGGCCATTGCCAGCGCCACCTCGACTAGCTTCTGTGCCGGTGGCACGTTAAAAGCACTAACTGATCGTGGGCGATGCCAGATCCCCCTGGCACCTGTGCAGGTGGCACGTAAAAAGCACCCACTACACTCATGGAGTGGTTGGCGTTAGGAAGGGCATCCAGCTGTATAAACACTGCCAGATCAGACTGGAGCCTGGTGCAGCCCCTGGCTTCCCAGACCCCGGTCGAACCATCCAACCCGTGCTAGCGCGGAAAACGGACGTTAAACGATGATAATGATGATGATGATGATCTGTTCTAATTTAATTGAATTCTGTCTTTGTGCAGCTGAAGATTGCTCTACATTTTAAATTGATGTAATGATTGCATTGTTGAATTAAATGGAGTCGCATGAAACAGGATATCCTTGTTGCTTATTTTGATACATACATACATACATACATACATACATACATACATACATGCATGCATGCATGCATGCATGCATGCAGGCATGCATGCATACATACATACATATATATGTATGTATAATGTGATTTTTCTTTCCAATTTCAGCCAACATCTACATCTATTTTCTACTGGTTCTCATGTATGCCTGGACTCTCCAGTATTTTGGCCACCATTTTTTTTTCAACCATGCACACACACTTACATCACACCTGTTTCTTTTACTTTTCACTTACATCTTTCATTTTTTTTTTTCTTTAGTTATTTTGGCAGACTTTCCCCAATATCTTACATCAATAGATCATCCTCTCTTTTCTTTATCAGCATCTCTTCACCCTCCCATCAGCATCTCTTTCAAATATCTACCAATATTTCTCTCTTTCTTTTCAGTTCTCACCTATATCTACATCTTCAAACTGAAGCAATTTACCCTGACCTTTTTTCTGGAAATATTGGACAGTTTAGATCCAATCCATGTCAGCAAGGTAAGGTCCCACAACTATTTCCTTTCGTTTGTTGCAGTCAGTTGGTGAAGAATGACAAGGGAGTGCCTGCAGCTCACTGAGGAAAAAATATTTCAGTGGACTTCATCTTTTCTCTTCTACTTTTTTCAGTCATTAGACTATGGCCATGCTGGAGCAATGCCTTGAAAAATTTTTAGCTGAATGAATCGACCCCAGTACTTATTCTTTTGGAAGCCTGCTCCTTATTCTATTGGTCTCCTTTGCCAAACTGCTAAGTTGTGGGGACATAAATACATTAACATCAGTTGTCAAGCAGTGGTGAGAGACATACATAAACACAAAGGTATACACACACACACACACACTCACACATGCACATATACACATAAACACACACAAACACACATATACACTTGCATACACACACAATGGGTTTCTTTTAGTTTCTGTCTACTTAATCCACTCACAGGGCTTATGTCGACCTAAGTATATAGTAGAGACACTTGCCCAAGGTATCAATGCAGTGGGACTGAACCCAGAACTATTTAGTTGAAAAGCAGACTTCATACCACACAATCACTTGCTTCAAATGAGGCAAAAATGCAAACAAAAACAGTGCAGAAATGTTAAATATGTTTATATTATTCCAGCATGTGACACCATAGAATCTCTATGAAATGAAAGTCAGACATTCTCTATAAATGGTTCCACTTTCCTGTACAATAACAACAACAAATTTGGGAAGCTTTGAATACTGTCATGTGACTGGAAAAGCCGAAACCAATCATTTGTTGAGAGGAAATTAGTTTTCTGTCTGTCTGAATAATCTAACGCCAGTATTGGTTGACCAATATTTCCTCTCCCCAGGAAATGAATATAACATCCTTTCTGGAAACAACATTCTCTGTTGTTGCTTGTTTTTCTCTTGTCTTTTTTTTTTGTTCTCTTTTCATTGGCTGACGATGTAAATATGTATGTATGTGTGTATATGTACTATATATATATTTATGCATGTATATATGCACATATATGTATCAATAGCATGAAACTATTAGTATCTCTTTTGGCTGTGCATTTAATTTTATATATATCATCATCCTCATCATCGTTTAACATCTGCTTTCCATACTAGCATGGGTTGGACGATTTGACTGAGGACTGGCAAACCAGATGGCTGCACCAGGCTCCAATCTGATCTGGCAGAGTTTCTACAGCTGGATGCCCTTCCTAATGCCAACCATTTTAAGAGTGTAGTGGGTGCTTTTACATGCCACCTGCACGAGGGCCAGTCAGGCAATACTGGCAACGGCTATGCTCAAATGGTGCTTTTTATGTGCCACGTGCACAGGATCCAGTCTCAACCTTGCTCGAATGTTTTTTCACGTGCCACCAGCACAAGTGCCAGTAAGGCAATGCAGGTAATGATCACACTTGAATGGTGTTTTTTACTTGCCACCAGCATGGGGGCCAGCTTGTTGCTCTGGCAACGAACACGCTCATATGGCACGATTAGCGCTCCACTAGCACAGATGCCAGTCATCGAATTTGATTTCGATTTCACTTGCCTCAACAGGTCTTCGCAAGCAGAGTTTAGTGTCCAATGAAGGAAAGGTATGCATAAGTGAGATGGTTACACTCCTGGCATAGGCCACGAGGTTATAGTCTCAAAGTCTAATGTCATCTTTGACATATATACACATGCATTTGTGAGTGTGTGTGTGATGAATTTAGTGTACAAATAGGGGTTCATCAGAGCTCTTTCCTTAATCCGCTCCTATTCATCATATTACTCCAGGCCATAACAGAGGAATTCAAAACTGGAAGTCCATCAGAATTACTATATGCTGATGACCTTGCTCTTATTGCAGAATCCGTAGCAGAATTGGAGAAGAAATTCCAGGTATGGAAGCAAAACCTGGAATCAAAGAGCCTTAAAGTTAACCTAGTTAAGACTAAAGTTGCTATTATCAAGAAAGCAGATAAGACTCTAATTCTGTCAGGTAAATGGCCCTGCTCAATTTGTAGGAAAGGAGTGACACATAAGAGATGCAATGGAATCACAGGTAGATTAACAGGTAAGGTTACCTTTGTGTGTGGCAGATGCGCAGGTACAATAAATACTAAGAGCACATGGGACTTTGACTCTCTCAAATGTCCAGGAAGCTCTCTTGGGGTAGTAGAAAGTTTCTGTTACCTAGGTGATCAAATTAGCAATGGGGTGGATGCTCTGAAAGTATTGTTTCTATAATACAAATAGGATGGAGAAAGTTCAGAGAGTTACTACCTGTGCTGGCAACAAATGGACTCTCTCTCTCTCTCTCAGAGTGAAAGGTAGATTGTATGAAGCTTGTGTATGAACAGCTATACTCCATGGTAATAAGACATGAGCTCTGAATGCAGAGGACATGTATAGACTACAGAGAAATGAAGGCACAAAGAGCAAATGTGCATGGTGGTTTGGACATGTAATCTGTATGAATGAAGACAGCTGTATAAAGAAGTGGTGGTCACTTCTGTGGGAGAAGGAGACCTGGGAAGACTGGGATGAAGTGGTGAGGACCAATCTCTGGATGTTGGGGCTCACAAAGGAAATGTCAATGGCCCAAGATGTCTGGCAGTATGAGGTTCTAGTGAAGACCCACCCATGTCAGTGAAACTGAGTTCTAGAAGCATTGTGTTCCACCCAAATGTAAGTGGTGGTAGTAGCGACAACGATGACGATGATGGGAAAAAGTTGGTATGCATTTGCTTAATATGAGTGGAATGTTCTTTTCATTTCTTTCTTTGGATAAGTCGATTAAGGGATTTGCTTGAGATGTCCAGTTCATTGGAAGCCTTCTTTTTTGATTCCTTGGGGACTTGGAGTCAATCTTTGAGTCACAAGCATTTCATTGTCTTCAGTGGTAACATTGACCGGTCGACCACTTTTGTGTGCATTGCAGATTGACCCAGGCTACTCAGATTTGTAACATATTATGTAAACTGTTAATCTTGATAGAGCTGATCTTTGAAATTCTTCTGTCCATTTCTGTCTAGCCATTTCTGCATTTTCTGTTTTCCACTTTCTGTTTCATGATCCACTTTCATTCATTGTTGGTCAAATTTCTAGCCAGATAATAAATACCTGAAATTAGGAATAATCCCTTTAGTGTAGACAGTATTGTCAGCTATTTAACCAACTGACTAATAAAAATGAAATTGAATCTGTGTGTGTGTGTCATTATTGGCATAATAAAGCGCCCAGGGCACAACAAAATTTGTTTCAACGCATAAATTCACATCAAGGATCTTCTAAGCCAAATACAAAAACAAAATCATATAATTCTTACCCTGAAAAGGAAATAGAGAAATGAAAAGAACATTCCACTTGTATTATGCAACTGTACACCTCTTTTCACCACCTCTCTATTATATTGCAACATAAGTGGTTTTGCTTTGTTGTCATTCAATGAGATCTTTGTCAGTTGTCTGTATTTATTAAATATGGTGATCATTAGTCACTGATAAGCATGTGCCTGATAAATTAAAATAGGTTACACCTGTGATTGATTCGGCTTGTATAACGCCCACATCATCATCATCTTAGTGTCTACTTGCATGTGTCAGGTGGAATTTGTTGTGGTTGATTTTCTACAGCTGGATGTCCTTCCTGTCTCTTACCTTCACTAGTTTCCATGCAGGGTTATATGTACTCATAGTTGGACATTGTTTTCCACAGACACCACTTGTATGACAGTGATACTCATTTACAACCATGCTGTGATGTCAAGACAAGAAGACATACAAGCACACACGCATATACACATGCATGCATACATGTATGTGTGTATAAATATATATATATACATATATATATATATATATATATATATATAAAATTTAAATTTAAATAACTATGTTCTCTAACCAGCAAAATTCACTGCAGGGAATTATTTTCTGCAGAATTATTTCCGGTATTTTGGCATGCCAAAACGAAGACTTTTGAAATATAACCCCAAATGTAATTGGTAGAACTATATACATGTTCAATCTCATGCGAACGTTCTGCATATTATATTTTGCTATGACGATCACACTGATGAGTTGCGGACATTCTACGTAAGTGATTACGTAAGTGGTAGCAACGAAACTGGTTTGTGATTAATCTGTATATTTTGTATCTTTTCATTTGTCTTGCTTGCTTACATTCTGGCGTTTGCTAAATTTTGTTGAGATCATTCCTTTCTTAGTGGTAAGACCATAGGGGATTGACTTCTAGCAAATGGATGTCCACTTAGTGGTCATCCCACTTATATATATGTAATATAATATATATATATATATATATATATAGATACAGGTTGCAGTTGGGAAAATATTGCCATTTTATTCTTTTAATTTCGCACATGTGCATTATTTGTTTTTGATTTTGTCAACTACACAGTATGGTAGGGTCAGATGGGCACCGTCTGTAAAAAAAACAGCACCATGACACAATTCACTTTGCCATAAATTTAGAAATTACATGCTGTACAGCTTGGCATTCTTACTGGAAGCTGCAATACAAACAGATAGTGAACGCACAGAACACCTGTAGACTTGCCATCTCCCCAAAACATGTACTGAGAGTGATAACCACATCACCCCTAACATTTGGCCACCTAACTCCCCAGACAGCAACCCCCTTGATTATTATGTGTGGGGCACAGTTGAGTGAGAGACAAAAAAAGACTCCTTGTTATATCAAAGATGAACTGAAGGCAAGGATTATGGCAGCATTCACCAACTTAAACAAGGAGCCTGTCCAGAAGAGTTGCAGAAGATTCCAAAGTCATCTGGAAGCTGTGGTTGAAGCCAATAGTGATTTTATTGAATAAAATTACTCTTTAGTATTTCAAGATATTTTTATGTAATTTTGGTAAATATATCTGTTAAAATGAGATGTCAGTGTTATTTTCATTTTTGCGTGATTTAGACAATTTATTCAGCTCACCCTCGTATATAAAATATAAAATCTGCTTCAACCAATTCTATCTGACCCAGTCAACCATATATGTTTACCAGATCTTTCAGTTTTCATCTTCTGTATCCATTGACACAGCTTTGGTTGGCCCAGGGTTATAGTAAAAGATGCTCGCCCAAGATGCCATGCAGGCGACTGAACCCAGAGCCACATCGTTGGGAAACAAGCTTGTTAACTACATAGACATGCCTTCACCTATATACAGAATGTTTGAGTGTGTGTATGCATGTATTTGTATGTGTGTGTGTGTATGTGTTTGTGTGTATGTATGTGTGTGTGCATGCACACTCACCTCAGCATCACATGACGATTGTAAATGTGTATCTGCATCCTACAAGCAATGATGTTCACTTCCAGTCTTCTGTGAACAACATGTCTGGTGACCCTGAAGGAAATATTAACCTTGCTTGGGAACAGGTGAGGGCTGGTGACAGGAAGGGCACCTGGCCACAGGAAACCTGCCTCGGTGAATTTCATCTGACTTATACAAGCATAGAAAAGTAGGCCTTAAAATGATAATGACGGTGATGATGGTGATGATGATGAGGAGGATGATTATAATGATGGTGATGATGACAATGATGATAATGATGATGACAGTGATGACGATGATGATTATAATGATGATGATAATGACAAAGATAATGAAGCCGACAATGATGATGATGTTGATGATGACAATGATGCTGCTGTTGCTGCTGCTGCTGCTGCTGATGATGATGATGATGATGATGAGGATGAGGGTGATGGTGATGGTGATGGTGATGATGGTGATGATGGTGGTGGTGACGATGACGACGACGATGATGATGATAACAATGATGAAGATGATAATGATGATGGTGATGAAAACAATGATGATGAGGATGATGATGATGATTATCATGATTATAATGATGGGCAGAAAAAAATATTGGATTATACGAACAACTAATCTATTAAACTTTAATCCCCCAATACCTCAACTTGATTTAGCAAAGTATAAAACATGTCAGATATTGGACAATGTTAATAAATGGAGATTCTGTTGGCCACAAATGGACCATATTCCTTCAAACTGTTTGCCATCACGAACAAGTTTTTATGGAATGACTTTTATGTTTTTGGAGAGACCATCCAAGAACTTTATGATATAATTTACTCCAATGCAAAAGCTATCAATCTGAGAGATGACATTTTGAAATTGGTCTTCAAATGGTTACCAAAGCTGAAGGAGGAATAATTCATTCTCAAGGATTCACTGACCATAAATAAAATCTTCCAAGTCTTGGAGGTTACTAAAAGATTCTTTAGTTATTTTTTTTATTTTTTGTTTTTTTTTCTTTATTTCTTCTATGTATAAGTGGCATTAGATGTTTTTTTTTAGTCTGTCATAGCTTTCATGTCAGACTTCACATGGTAGCTTAAATTGATTAAATCATCATCTTCATCATCATCGTCATTACCATCATCATCATCATCATCATCGATAACGTCATTGTTTTCAATGTCATCATCACCAATACCATGTCATCATCATCACCATCATCATCGCTATCATCAACACCACTGATTTCATTATCATCACCATCGTTATCATCACCATTCCGTTTTATGTCTGATTTCCATGATGACATGGCTACGCTGGTATCATGGGTTGGAGAACCATGTCTTCCTTCAAAGTTTTACATTTTTGGCCCGGTTTCTACAGAAGGAAGCCCTTTCTAACATCAATTCCTTTATAGAGTGTACTGGGTGCTTTTCTCCTAGCACCAGCACTACAAAGGTTGCCTTGCCATCAGCAAGCCCAATGTTGTTACTGTTTAAATTGATTATCAAACACTTAGACTGTATAGGGTACTTTTTTGTGGTACCACCACTTTTGGGAGTCACTTTGTAGCTTGCAAAGCAAAATAGAACACCTTGAGAGGAAAAAGAACAGATTTACTGTAAGAATATCGTAATGGAGAGGAGAGAGTAATAGAAGGAAGTGTGTTGGATGGGAGTAGAGACAGAGATGAAGGAAAGAGTAATGTCCAATGGATGTGTGAAGGAGAGATAAGAGAGGTCAAAGTGATAATGATAATGGAGTGGGTTGAGGAGGAGGACCCACTGATGAGATGGGGCAGTTTCATGGCAAATACTGGTGTCGTGTAACTGGTACCTGTAGCAGTGGCATGTAAAAGCACCCATTATACTCTCGGAGTGGTTCGCGTTAGAAAGGGCATCCAGCTATAGAAAACCATGCCAAAATAGACTGGTGTCTGGTGCAGCCCCTCAGCTCACCAGCCCTGGTCTATCCATCCAACCCATGCCAGCATGGACAACAGATGTTAAATGATGATGATGATGATGAGATTAGATCAGTAGCTCTCAACCAGGGTCACATGACCCTTGGGGTTCCATATAAGATTTTCAATTTCTGTCTCCCAAATCCATTTATGAAGCACTTTTACCCCAAGCCTGTAGTCGAAGACAGTTGCCCAAGGTTACACGCAATGGAACTGAACCCACAATCATGTGGATGGGAAGCAAACTTCTCACTGACAAAGCCACACCTGTACCTATAAGTTTATATAATTACAAAGAATGAAGGCCAAAAAATTGCTTAAAGGCAAACATTAAACAAACAATCTGACGTCAAAACTGAAATACGAAAATTGACAACTTAAACCTTTTGATACTAACCCGGCTGAAACCACCTCTGGCTCTGTAGTACAAATGTCTTGTTTTCAAAAGTCCCGAATTAAAATCCTCCACCAAACCCTAGTCACAATTTATGTTCCTAACACTAGCTGAATTTTACTAAAATCTTTGTTATATTTAAAATTAATTGAAAGAAACACAGAGCATCTCAACAGAAATATGGTAACAAAAGGGTTAAAATATATAATAGAGAAACAATTCTTAACCCTTTAGATACCACACTGGCTGAAACCACCACTGGTTCTGTAGTACAAATGTCTTGTTTTCATAAGTCTTGAATCAAAATCTTTCATGAAATCTTAGTCACAATTTATGTTCCTGAAAGCTTGTTATTTTACTAAATTCTTTGTTACATTTAAAATCAATTGAAAGAAACACAGAGCATCTCAACAGAAATATGGTAACAAAAAGGTTAACAGATGAGCTTGTTATTTTTAGCTCCAGGTTATCTTTCAAATGTATTCGACTTGTGACCACCCCATCTTTCTCCTTCCTCACCCTCTGCTTCTACCTCCCAAACATAATTCATCCAGAATTACATCTCCTTTCTTAAAAGTAGGATGTTGATTCAAATGAGATTTATTTTATTCTACACAGATTCACTTATACTCTTTTACTTGTTTCAGTCATTTGACTGTGGCCATGCTGGAGCACTGCCTTTAGTCAAGCAGATCAACCCCGGGACTTATTCTTTGTAAGCTTAGTACTTATTCTATCAGACTCTTTTGCCGAACCGCTAGGTTGCAGGGACATAAACACACCAGTATTGGTTGTCAAGCAATGTTGGGGAGGGGGGAAACACAGACACACAAACATATATATACATGCACACACATACACACATATATATATACATACTAGCAGTATCGCCCGGCGTTGCTCGGGTTGTAAGGGAAATAACTATATAAGCATTTTTAGAGAGTTATAGCCAAAAAGTAGCAAAAAAATGCATTAAAAATTCAAAAAAAATTAAGGTAAATTTTTCTTTAAATCGTTGACACATCGTAGATATTTTTAGAGAGTTACTTCCCTTATATAAAAGCGAAAAAAATGCATTAAAATGGAAAAATATGATGGTAATTTTTTTTTAAATCGTAGACTCATCGTAGACGTGCGCTAACACCCAGAAGGGCTCGTTTGTTATTCTGGGTAACTTTCTGTAAAATTATTAAAATTTTGTTCAAACATCGCTATAGAAAATGGGTCATTAGCTAATATTCAATTGGGTATACAACAAAATTTTACGATAGAATTTGTTATTCTGGGTAACTTTCTGTAAAATTATTAAAATTTTGTTCAAACATCGCTATAGAAAATGGGTTATTAGCTAATATTCAATTGGGTATACAACAAAATTTTACGATAGAATTTGTTATTCTGGGTAACTTTCTGTAAAATTATTAAAATTTTGTTCAAACATCGCTATAGAAAATGGGTTATTAGCTAATATTCAATTGGGTTTACAACAAAATTTTATGATAGAATTTGTTATTCTGGGTAACTTTCTGTAAAATTATTAAAATTTTGTTCAAACATCGCTATAGAAAATGGGTTATTAGCTAATATTCAATTGGGTATACAACAAAATTTTACGATAGAATTTGTTATTCTGGGTAACTTTCTGTAAAATTATTAAAATTTTGTTCAAACATCGCTATAGAAAATGGTTATTAGCTAATATTCAATTGGGTATACAACAAAATTTTACGATAGAATTTGTTATTCTGGGTAACTTTCTGTAAAATTATTAAAATTTTGTTCAAACATCGCTATAGAAAATGGGTTATTAGCTAATATTCAATTGGGTATACAACAAAATTTTACGATAGAATTTGTTATTCTGGGTAACTTTCTGATACCCATAATAATATTTATGGCAAAATAGGCCTTAATTTCATTTAAGGTTGTGGGAAATAACAAACTATCCTTTCTTTCGGTTTGTTTACGTTTAGCGTAATGATTTCAAATAGGCTCATTCGAAAAAGTAAATAGAAATAGTCTAAGGCTTTACTCTTCTGGGAAAGTCTGTGGCTTGGTCCAGTTTCTTCAGAAAACTCACCGAAAGAAACAGTTTTTAGATTTTCACTCCATTCAGGTACCAATTCGTTTTCTTTATCGCTGTCGGATTCACTGTTTTCACTTTAATAGCTGCAAACTTGCAAAGACAAAGGAGGAGAAGGGTGATAGCGTCAGTGAAACAATTCGCTCCCTTTGTGTGTGTGTGCGTTTGCGTGTGGTGTAAACCAAACTAAGAAAAGCATTTGACACACACACCAGAATGTGAGTTTTCTGTAAATTTTGCTTAATTGGAGTTTAAATTTTAAAAACTGGACCTGGCATGACGCGATGCATTGTACTCTTAAAAATGCTAGGTAAATTGTAATTGAAGAAATCCTATATTGTAGATTTGTATAACTCCCAAAGGGTGGCAGATAAAATCTGCCTTTTATAATAAGAGATATACGACGGGCTTCTTTCAGTTTCTGTCTACCAGATCTACTCACAAGGCTTTAGTTGGCCTGAGGCTATAGTAGAAGACACTTGCCCAAGATGCCACACAGTGGGACTGAACCCAGAACCATGTGGTTGGTAAGCAAGTTACTTACCACACAGCCACTCCTGTGCCTGCCCTCATCAACAGCCCTATGATCAAAGAATTTCTACCCATAACCATTCCTGTTTTTTTTTACAAGGATGATATATCCAAGACTGCACTATCAATCCAACATAATTTTTTTTAAAAAGTATCAATAAGATGTGATTTGAGGCAGAAATGGCTGCTGTTTTTAGCAGGACTTGTGACCATTTCAATGCACCCTCATTGATTCTTGTTTTCCTGTTTACTTGTATTTCATCTGGTAATAATTATTTTCATCCCTTTAAGGCAGCAAGCTGTAAGAATCATTACCATTTTTTCTGACTTTACATTCTGAGTTCAAATGCCAGCAGGATCAAATTGGCCTTTCAACCTTTCAGGGTCGATAAAATAAATACCAGTTGAATACTGGGGTCGATGTAAATGACTTACCCCCTCTCACAAATGTTGCCCTTATGGCAAAATTTAAAATTATAATTTTCCTCCCTTTTTCTGCTTTCATCTTTTAAGTTGTCTTCTTCTTTCTGTTGTTCTTGCAGTATCTGGAATTTTTAACCAGCAGGGACCAAATCATCATTCAAATAACTAAAGTCTGCCGACCATTTTATGATGATAAATTTCTCAAAAACAAAGTCATGAAGCCACTTCTTGAGTAAGTCATTCACCTTTTAAGCAATATTTTCAGTAAAGAAACATGATAGTTTTGAGGTTAAGAAGCTGGAATAAGGACCATGTGGCTGCTGGTTCAAACCTTACTAGATCAGTATGTTGAGTTTTTTTTGTTTTCATTTTTTTTTTTTGCCCTAGTGACATTTTAGTGCCAAGGACAAAGAGTGCCTTGGTTTTAGTATGGGTGCATTTGACAGTGCAGAAGTATGTGACCTTATAGGTCTATACAGTTTTGATTCACTCATCAAAAACTTCACATCTTGATTATGAAGGGGCACACAATGGATAGATTGCCACCCTCATGGGTAACATGAATTGATGGCAATAAGAATAACATTTTTGCTACTGTGTGGTAGTCATGGACGGGCAGATGGGTAGGGGTAAAATGGTATTGATGGTGGTGGTAGTGGTGGAAGGAGGAGAAGCAGGAGGAGGAGGAGGAGGAGAAGAAGAAGAAAAAGAAGAAGAAGAAGAAAAAGAAGAAGAACAAGAACAACAACAACACAACAATTGTTTTTCACATGGTCATTGTGATAGTGGTGAAAGTGGTGGCTGAGGAATTGGTGATGCTGTAGAATCTTCTTCATCCAATGCACATGTTTCTCAGTTATATAACATTACTTTTTGCACACCAGAATAACACTCTCCATTTCTCACTCAGATGGTGAATCCCTTTTGCTTGGTAGCAGATCTGATGGCTTCCCACGTTTCCTCCTCTTTTGGCCACTTACATTTGGACTGTCTATTTACATTGATAATTACATCACTCACATTACAGCTGCTACATTTAAGGCCCCTTCTGAACATTCAAAAGAGTCTATTTCATAGGTTCTGTTAAGCTAAATACCCCTGTGTATTTACTACCTACAAAATCAGTTTATGTATAATCCCTCTATACCTCTTTCACTTACTCATTTTGGCATGTCAAGCATGGCCACTTTTCAACTTTGTATCTCCATTATTTCATATATTTTCTTCTCTTTGCCTTTCATCCCCTTCACTAATTCTTCCTTTACAGCCTCACCCTCTCATTTCTTTCATGTTTCTCCCCCTTATATTTCACAAAGAACTAAGAACAAACATCTCTTCCACATAACTGTATATACACTTTTTCTATATCCCCTCTTTTTTTTTCTTCCTTTCAAGCACCCTCTATATATTCCATGTACCCTTTCTAGTATATCTCCTTGTTTATGCCACTTTATGTATATAAATGCACATTTATAGGCGCAGGAGTGGTTGTGTGGTAAGTAGCTTGCTAACCAACCACATGGTTCCGGGTTCAGTCCCACTGCGTGGCATCTTGGGCAAGTGTCTTCTGCTATAGCCCCGGGCCGACCAATGCCTTGTGAGTGGATTTGGTAGACGGAAACTGAAAGAAACCTGTCGTATATATGTATATATATATGTGTGTGTGTGTTTGTGTGTCTGTGTTTGTCCCCCTAGCATTGCTTGACAACCGATGCTGGTGTGTTTACGTCCCCGTAACTTAGCGGTTCGGCAAAAGAGACCGATAAAATAAGTACTGGGCTTACAAAGAATAAGTCCCGGGGTCGATTTGCTCGACTAAAGGCAGTGCTCCAGCATGGTCACAGTCAAATGACTGAAACAAGTAAAAGAGTAAAAAGAGTATATATCTCTATGTATATTTGGTGACATAAGTGCATAAGCATGTGTGTATATATATATATATATATAAAATTTAATAAGGGTAGAAATTGATATTAATCAATTAAAACCAGTGGCCCAGCATATTAAAAAAATCTGAAGATTAAAATATTTCTACATACAAAATTTAAAGGACTGACCACTAAAAGTGGACGGTCAACATGCTAGATATAGACGTCAAATCGCTATTTTCCACAAAGAATATGTTCTGAAATAAAAACTCAGCACAAACCAAAGCATTAAAAATAAACAAGACAAATGAAAATATATGAAATAAAAATGATTACCCATGTACCGATCAGTTTCGATTGTTAATATCCGCAAGGATAAACTGCAATCTTGTCAGCATGGTCTGTCATATAGAAATACAATTTGCAGGACTAGATGCAAAAACGTTTGACCGGAGTCTCGCATGCATGGAGTCCAACCGATTATATTTTTGTGTATCTTTCAAATGCCTTCACTTTGGCGCGCTGAGATCGGAGAAACTACCCTGCAGCTAATAAGTAGCAGCAGTCAATTTACCGGTTAGAGAACATATTTATTTAATTTAAAATATACGCAAAAATATAATCGGTTGGACTCCATGCATGCAAGACTCCGGTCAAACGTTTTTGCATCTAGTCCTGCAAATTGTATTTCTATATGACAGACCATGCTGACAAGATTGCAGTTTATCTTTGCGGATATTAACAATCGAAACTGATCGGTACATGGGTAATCATTTTTATTTCATATATTTTCATTTGTCTTGCTTATTTTTAATGCTTTGGTTTGTGCTGAGTTTTTATTTCAGAATATATTCTTTGTGGAAAATAGTGATTTGACGTCTATATCTAGCATGTTGACCGTCCACTTTTAGTGGTCAGTCCTTTAAATTTTGTATATATATATATATATACGTGTGTGTGTGTGTGTGTTATATATATATATATATGTCTGTATACATCTAGTTAAATACGTGAGTTTGTACGTATGTACTTGTGTGTGTATATGTGAGGAGAGAGACATGCTTCAGAGACTCACGGTCACTGATAAGGTCACAGACAGTAACAAAAGGACTTTGACAAGCTAATCAATTAATTATCTAATGGATTGTTAATGAAACTGAAATGAAATGTAATCAATGCACTAGTATTTATTGCCAATATGATCCTCCCAAAATACAGTAATTTCAGATTCAAAACAATTTCATATCCAGAATTTCACATAGGCGCAGGAGTGGCTGTGTGGTAAGTAGCTTGCTTACCAACCACATGGTTCCGGGTTCAGTCCCACTGCGTGGCACCTTAGGCAAGTGTCTTCTACTATAGCCTCGGGTCGACCAAAGCCTTGTGAGTGGATTTGGTAGACAGAAACTGAAAGAAGCCTGTTGTATATATGTATATATATATATATATATATATATATATATATATATGTGTGTGTGTGTATGTTTGTGTGTCTGTGTTTGTCCCCCTAGCATTGCTTGACAACCGATGCTGGTGTGTTTATGTCCCCGTCACTTAGCGGTTCGGCAAAAGAGACCGATAGAATAAGCACTAGGCTTACAAAGAATAAGTCCCGGGGTCGAGTTGCTCGACTAAAGGCGGTGCTCCAGCATGGCCGCAGTCAACTGACTGAAACAAGTAAAAGAGTAAAGAGAGTAATGAGAGTAAAGCAACTAATTAAATAAATAAATACATACATACATATATATACTCACACACTAACATATAAATCAGTTCAAAAGGGGAGAGTGAGAGAGAAATATATACACAGATAGTTTCATAGATACACAGACAATCAGATTAAGCTATATGAAGATATATATATATATATATGTATATATATATATTTGTTTGTCCCCTCTGTGTTTAGCCCCTTGTGGGTGGTAAAGAAATATATATATATATATATATATCATCATCATAATCGTTTAGTGTCCACTTTCCATGCTAGCATGGGTTGGACGGTTCAACTGGGGTCTGAGAGGCCAGAAGGCTGCACCAGGCCCAGTCTGATCTGTCAATGTTTCTACAGCTGGATGCCCTTCCTAACGCCAACCACTCCGTGAGTGTAGTGGGTGCTTTTACGTGCCACCGGCACAGGTGCCAGACGCGGCTGGCAAACGGCCACGATCGGATGGTGCTTTTTATGTGCCACCAGCACGGGGGCCAGATGAGGCTGGCAAACGGCCACGATCGGATGGTGCTTTTTACGTGCCACCAGCACGAAGGCAGTCAGGGCAGCGCTAGCAACGGTCATGTTCGGATGGTTTTCTTACGTGCCACCAGCACTAGTATCACAGCTGCAATTTCCATTGATGTTCATCGATTTTGATTTTGATTTGGATTTTCACTTGCCTCAACAGGTCTTCACAAGTAGAGTTTTGTGTCAGTTTTGTGTCCCAAGAAGGAAAGGTATGCATAAGTGGACTGGCTACATCCCAGGTAGAGGCCACGGGTTATGGTCTCACTTGTGCTGCCAGGTCTTCTCATGCACAGGATACTTCCAAAGGTCTCGGTCTCTAGTCATTTCCTCGGTGAGACCTAAAGTTTGAAGGTCATGCTTCACTACCTCCTCCCAGGTTTTCCTGTGTCTGCCTCTTCCAAAGGTTCCCTCAACCACTAGGGTGTGGCACTTTATCACACAATTATCTTCATCCATTCTCGCCACATGACCACACCAGCACAAATGTCTCTCTTGCACACCACAACTGATGCTTCTTAGGTTCAACTTTTCTCTCAAGGTACTTACACTCTGTCGAGTATGAATCAAAATAAATTTTGCTGAATGTATATATATATATATATATATACTAGCATTAAAGACCCATCGTTGCCGGGTCATAGTGCTAGTGCATGTATATATGTGTATATATATGTGTACATATTACATGTACATCTATATATATACATCTACACATAAAATACAAAATACAAAGTTATATCTTGATATCGCTAGTGATAACAATACTCAAAATATATAACAGACTGGAATTGTTAGCCTGTCTCTTGTAATTTCGATCAATTGTATCTTGTCCTCCCTCTTGTATAGAAGTGTGGCTACAGTCCAGCCTACCTCTACTTCTGGGTGGGGGGGCATTTTTAATTGTTTTCCGGGACGCCCAACGTCCCAGATATAAAGGTAAAAATAAAATATTTCCACTTTGCAAGTTCGAGTCGAGTAATCCCTTGCATGCACCGTTGACTCGAACCTTGCTTCTATTGTGGCGAATTTACCACCTCTGATTAGATATCTTTCATAGTCGGACCAAGACACTTTTCGAAGGTGCTTTCCTCCATGTTGTTTTATTATTACCCACAAGGGGCGAACATAGATGGGACAATACAATCGGGAAAAATGAATAATGAATTATGACGTTTGTACAATGTGGTGTAATGCCCACTCGATCCCCGAAATCGAGCGGTTACATTTCGTCATTTGTTTTTTATTTGTCAACAATATTTTCCAAATAAAAACATTTTACACATTTTCAACATACATTTCAAAAATTTTACAAAGTTCAACATTTTTTTTCCAGAATTTAAAGTTCTTTTTATCATTTCCAAATTAAAGTTTTCACAATACCTTTTCTTTTATATATACTCCATTATCTCTACCAAATCTTGGTAAATTTCCATCGTTCGTGGCCACCTTGTAAGTCGGCATTTCATATGTTTTGTCACGTTCTTGCCAGCTGCCTCGATGAACGCCTCAGCGTCGTTCTCGTGGACGAGTGCACCTGTTTCTTTCCATTCGGTGCCCATCCTGACCCACGTATATCCATTTGTTACGTTTATTAAATCTTCCATCTCCTCACAGTGCCTGTGATGGATCAACGTTCCATAGTATTTGAATTTTCTATTCGTACCTACGTTTTCTCTAGTTTTTCTCTTAGGACTTACTTCCTCTTTTTTCTCCTCCCTCGGTTTCTCTCTTTCTCTTTTTGCTTTCTCTTCTTTCTTTTTCCTTCTCTTGTCTTTTTGGCTCTTTGTCTGCCGTCTCTCTATCCTGTGCCTTATGTTCCTTTCCTGTTGTTTCTTTTCCTTTTTGCATACCATCTTTTCCTTTCTCTTGGTTCTGTTCCTTTTCTTGTTCTTTTCCTGCTTTTTCTCTTTCCTTTAATGTACTTTCCTTTTCTTTCTCTTGCTTCTGCCTTGGCTCCTTCTCCACTACTTCTGCACCCTGTGAATTTTGCTCCTTTTCTACTATCTTCTTCCCTTTGTTTTCATTTTCCTTCAGTGCGCTGTTACTTCCCTTCTCTTGTTGTTTCTCCGTTATTTCCTTTTCCTTGTTTTCGCTGTTCTTTCCTTCGTGTTCGTTTTCCTTCTCTCCACTTTGTGTCTCTTTTTGCTCCACTGTGAATTCATACAGCGGACATTCCTTTTTTATGTGCCCTCTTGATCCGCACAGGTAGCAATTCGGTTTTCTGCCCTCCACTATTACACTAATTGTTTTCTCGTTTTCTATTTCTATTTGGAAGGGAAACCTTTCGATGTCTTCCATTGTGGCCATCAGCCACAACTCTACTCCGAATCCCTTCCAATTTACAACGTTCGTCTCCTTGATTGACCCTATTTCAACTTCCTCCTTTGCTGCCCCAATAATGGCTGTTACCAGCATTTCTGTTTTAATATCTGGGGGCACCTTTGGGACTCTTACCCGTACCCCTCGTCTTCCTTTATACATCGGCCACATAGTGAAATTTTTGGCTTTCAGGACAGTGGAGGCCAATGAGGCCGCCACTTCCTTTGTTGCGCATCTCACCTCCACCGTACCATATTTCTTTCCTCTGTCTACAAAAGTCGCTTTTTTCATGATGTCCCCCAGACATTTCTCTATTTCTTCAATCATCACTCTCACCAGTTTTCTCGTGTTTCTATCTTGCGTTCTATACGTTATCATCTTGTTATTTCTCTCCTCTATTGTTTCAACAGGCGGGACCAG
>NC_043010.1:26906587-26916587 GCF_006345805.1 Octopus sinensis
TGGAGGAAATGGGAATATAGGCACAGGTATGGCTGTGTTGTAAGCAGCTTGCTTCCCAACCACATGGTTGCAGGTTCAGTTTGTAGTTTGTATGGCATCCTAGGCAGGTTCCTCCTACTATAGTCTTGGGCTGACTAAAACCTTGTGAATGGATTTGTTAGATGGAAACTGAAAGAAGCCTGTCACGTATATGTGTCTGTTTCTTTGTGTCTGTGTTTATACCCCCACCATTGTTTGACAACTGCTGTTTGGTGTATTTACACCCCCCCCCCCAACATAAGAGTTCAGCAAAAGAGACCAATACGATAAGTACCTGACTTAAAACAACAAAAAAACTAAGGATTGAGGTTGATTTAATCATCATCATCATCATCATCATCATCATTTAACTTCCATTGTCCATGCTGGCATGAGTTGGACGGTTTGTTCAACTAAGAATTCTTCAAGGCAGTGCCCCAGCATGGCCACAGTCTTATGACGGAATCGAGTATAAAAGATAAAAATAAAGATAACAAGAGGAAGTATGAATATGATAGGAGAATATGGATGTACTAGAAGACCTTTGATGGGGTACTTCACCCTCTACTCTGGTAGCTCTTGAGGAAACGAGATGTTGATGACTGGTGAGCTGTGCAGGCCACATCTAGAGAACTCATCAGCTATTTGAGAGTTATGTATGAGTGAAAATAATAGAGGAGGGAGAGTAAAATGCAGCTACATGTTGTTTATTGGTTAGGAGGTTGAATAGAAAAATAGAGTGAAGTGCATGATGAAGGAAGAGGGAGTGATTAGGGAAGACTGAATAATAGACAAAGATGTAATGTGGGAGATAGTGCTTAGGTTAACAAAGAGTAACAGGAGAGGGAGTAATGTGAGAGAGAGAGAGGGTGAAGGTTGAAGATAAACAGTAAAAATGATTCTTGACAAGAGAGTGAGAGAGAGAGAGATAGCATTTAACAGCCATTTTCCATGTTGGCATAGGCTGGATGGTTTGACAAAATTTACATCAAGCTCCAGTGTCCGCTTTAGCCTGGTTTCTATGACTGGACGCTCTTCCTAATGGCAACCACTTTGCAGGTGTGTACTGGGTGCTTTCTTTTATTTCCATGGTACTGTCACTTGTGAAGCTGCCAGGTTACTCACAAGACAAGAAACAAACCTGTGACCGAGTGGGGTGTAACTGAGAGAGAGGTAACTTTATGCCAGGTGTTAGCAGGTTAAAGTATAATCACGGCACTCCATCAGTTATGATGACGAAGGTTCCGGTTGATCCGATCAACGGAACAGTCTGCTCGTGAGGTTAATGTGCAAGTGACTGAGCACTTCACAGACATGTGTACCCTTAACGTAGTTCTCGGGGGAGATTCAGCATGACACAGCATGACCCTTTGAAAAACAGGTACAACAGAAACAGAAAAAGTGAAAGAGTTGTGGTGAAAGAATACAGAAGGGTTCGCCACCACCTCCTGCTGGAGCCTTGTGGAGTTTAAGATGTTTTCACTCAATAGAGACTCACAACACCTGGTCTGGGAATTGAAACCACAATCCTACTGCGAGTCTGCTGCCCTAACCACCTCCATATGTTTGTATATGTGCATGAGTGTTTATGTATAAATATATATATATATATATATATATATACATGTACCACCTGACTGGCTCCCATGCCAGTGGCATGTAAAAGACACCATTCAAGCAGGGTCGATACCAGTGTCACTTGACTGGTTCCGATGCCAGTGGAACATAAAAAGCACCATCCGAGCGTGGTTGATGCCAATGCTGCCTGCCTCGCCCCCATGCCGGTGGTGCACCCACTACACTCTCGGAATGGTTGCTGTTAGGAAAGGTGTCCAGCTGGAGAAACCTTGCCAGATCAGATGAAAACTGAAAGAAGCCTGTCATATATATATACATATACAAAATAAGAAAATAAGAAATGCTTACAATTGCAATGCAATTATTTCATTTATTGTATTATATGGGCGATGGTAAAATGTTTTACCTCAAATTCATAATACAAAATAAGAAAATAGAGGAATAGATTCCTTTCAATCATCAACTTACAGATAATACCAATTCATATAATTTATTAACTTAATAAATAAGAATATCCAAATCCAACTGAATAAGACAGAATAAAACAATATACATCAATAAGTAAGATAATACCATAAAAATAATACATATAAAAGGAATCTTACAGCTGTTTCAGCCTGTAGATAAGGGTATCTCACTATGCTTATATTAGTCAGATGTATTGAGGTAATATGCAGTTAAAAATGAGTTACTTATATATATATATCTCAAGGCCTCGTCAGAGAATATAAAGTACAATTATGAAGATATAAAATGAAGATATAAAATGCAAATATAAATATGAAACAAAGTACACATGCACAAGAATATGTATATATATATATATATATACATACATATATAAGTTTATATACACATACATATACATATATATAAGTATATACATAATAATATACATACACATAAGGTTACAGTTAATCAAATATATATACTGGAATATACATATATATCCACATCAAAGGGTACATATACAAAGTCCAAAGTTCATTGTATTACATTACTAAAACTATTAATATTATTATTATTATTAAAAATATCAATAATGGAATATTTTTAATAATACTAATAATATTAATAGTTTTAGTAATGTAATACAATGAACTTTGGACTTTGTATGTGTACCCTTTGATGTGGATATATATGTATATTCCAGTATATATATTTGATTAACTGTAACCTTATGTGTATGTATATTATTATGTATATACTTATATATATATGTACTAGCAGTATCGCCCGGCGTTGCTCGGGTTTGTAAGGGAAATAACTATATAAGCATTTTTAGTGAGTTATAGCAAAAAAATAGCAAAAAATGCATTAAAAATGGAATAAAAAATTATGGTAATTTTTTTTTTTAAATCGTTGACTCATTGTAGACATTTTTAGAGAGTTACTTCCCTTATATAATAGCGAAAAATGCATTAAAATGGAATAAAAAATGATGGTTTTTTTTTTTAATCGTTGACTCATCGTAGACATTTTTAGAGAGTTACTTCCCTTATATAATAGCGAAAAATGTATTAAAATGGAATAAAAAATGATGGTAATTTTTTTTTTAATCGTTGACTCATCGTAGACATTTTTAGAGAGTTACTTCCCTTATATAATAGCGAAAAATGCATTACAATAAAAAAAAATGATGGGAAATTATTTTTAAAATCGTAGACTCATCGTAGACGCACGCTAATACCCAGAAGGGCTCGATATGAATCACGACTATGAGATACCCGGTTTTGGTTACACTGCACTGCAAAATGTGGGAGTAGTTAGGAATCTAAATCGTAGGAGACAGACACACAACCTTACTTTTATATATAAAGATTTGTGCAACAACTAAAACATTCGGTTGTGCAAATTGTTTGCACAGGAAACCTGCCCTGTGTGGCGGTAATTGCCGTTTTTGTGGATCTGTTTCAGCTTTTCAGCGATTTCTGTTTTGGCGACTTCAAGCCATGAAGTCGTTGTTCTAAAAGAACGCAGGTCTCCTTGACAATGCATTACGACGTTGATTTCCTTACACTCCCTTCCCCACAGCTTCACGAGGGAGGGAAGAAGGGGGAGAAGCAACACAGCAGGTGTGAGCGTGGACGCCAATTCCGCCGCCATCGACACACGAAAAAATATGCATTAAAATGGAATAAAAAATTATGTTAAATTATTTTTAAAATCGTAGACTCATCGTAGACACGCGCTAATAACCAGACGGGCTCGATATGAATCACAACTATAAGATACCCGAATTTGGTTAAACTGCACCGCAAAATGTGGGAGTAGTTAGGAATCTAAATCGAAGGGGACAGACACTCACACAACTACAGTTTTATATATAGATATGTATGTGTATATAAACTTATATATGTATGTATATATATATATATATATATATATATATATATATATATATATACATATTCTTGTATGTGTACTTTGTTTCATATTTATATTTGCATTTTATATCTTCATAATTGTACTTTATATTCTCTGACGAGGCCTTGAGATATATATATATATAAGTAACTCATTTTTAACTGCATATTACCTCAATACATCTGACTAATATTGGCATAATGAGATACCCTTATCTACAGGCTGAAACAGCTGTAAGATCCATTTTATATGTATTATTTTTATGGTATTATCTTACTTATTGATGTATATTGTTTTATTCTGTCTTATTCTGTTGGATTTGAATGTTCCTATTTAATTAGTTAATAAATTATATGAATTGGTATTATCTGTAAGTTGATGATTGAAAGGAATCTATTCCTCTATTTTCTTATTTTGTATTATGAATTTGAGGTAAAACATTTTACCATCGCCCATATAATACAATAAATGAAATAATTGCATTGCAATTGTAAGCATTTATGTATTAGATTTTTGGGTACCTCACTGGCAGTATATTGGATAAATGATATCCCATAGTGGGTTACACTCATAACCCCTATCTCACTTTGTATATATACATATATACATATATATATATATGTATGTATGTGTGTGTATGTGTGTATGTATGTATGTGTGTGTGTGTGTATATGTTTGTATGTCTGTGTTTTTCCCCCCAATATCACTTAACAAACCATGCTGGTGTGTTTACATCTTCGGAACTTAGTAGTTCAGCAAAAGACACCGATAGAATAAGTACTAGGCTTACAAAGAAAAAGTCCTGGGATCAATTTGTTCAACTAAAGGCGGTGTTCCAGTATGGCTGCATTCAAATCACTGAAACAAGTAAAAGAATAAACTAATATATATATCTATATATATAAAACTGAGAATGTGTGTCTGTCTGTCTGTCTGTGTGTTTCCCTAAAACTTGAGAACTATACAACCAATTTCATTCAAATTTTACACATGCAGGAGTGGCTGTGTGGTAAGTAGCTTGCTAACAAACTACATGGTTCTGGGTTCAGTCCCACTGCGTGGCATCTTGGGCAAGTGTCTTCTGCTATAGCCCCGGGCTGACCAATGCCTTGTGAGTGGATTTAGTAGACGGAAACTGAAAGAAGCCTGTCGTATATATGTATATATATATATGTATGTGTGTGTGTGTCTGTGTTTGTCCTCCTAACATTGCTGGTGTGTTTACGTCCCCGTCACTTAGTGGTTTGGCAAAAGAGACCAATAGAATAAGTACTGGGCTTACAAAGAATAAGTCCTGGGGTCGATTTGCTCGACTAACGGCGGTGCTCCAGCATGGCCGCAGTCAAATGACTGAAATAAGTAAAAGAGAGAAAAAGAGATGCCTTACTTAGGGTCCATGTAGTTTCACGGGCAAAAAAAAAGTTCAACTTCTTGCCTAGAGCGAGCCCATAGCAATATCATATCTTCTCCACTATTTCAGTATTACATGTTAAAAGTGAAACAAAAACATTTCTCTATTTTATGTCAGATACTTTCACTTTAACAATAAAAATAATAATAACAATTGAATTATATGTAGTAAGTAATAATTAAAATCAAACTAAAGTATAATATAATCGTAACATAACAAAAGTGAAAATAGCAATTGGTATAAAATTGCATCAATGACTTGAACTTGAATAAGTGGTTTCACATGAATGGGAATAAATTAAAAATAAAATTAGCGTGCAGAAATGGAATAGTCCAGATTGATAATAAAAAATTAAATTAAAGAAAAGACTATTGTCTATAAAGTATACAATGCCACCCTGTTCCCCCAACCCTTTCATACCTGTTCCAAACCAAACTGTTCTCCCAGTTTGTTCAGTCGCTGCATTGCCATTTTGTAGACAACAGATCAACTATGTTTGTTAGAGAAGATTTGAACACCTGGAAGAAAGCACCATCAAAAAGTGTCTTGGTGCGATTATGAAAGATATGTAACCAGAGGTGGTAAATTCGCCACAATAGAAGCAAGGTTCAAGTGAACGGAGCGTGCAAGGGAGTACTCAACTCGAACTTGCAAAGTGGAGATATTTTATTTTTACCTTTATATCTGGGACGTAGGACGTGCCGGATAAAAATTAAAAATGCCCCCCCGCCTGAAGTTGAGGTAGCCTGGATTGTAGCCACACTTCTATACAAGAGGGAGGACAAGATACAATTGATGGAAATTGCAAGAGACGGGCTTACAATTCCAGTCTGTTATATATTTTGAGTGTTGTTATCACTAGCGATATCAAGATATAACTTTGTATTTTGTATTTTATGTGTAGATGTATATATATAGATGTACATGTAATATGTACACATATATATACACATATATACATGCACTAGCACTATGACCCGGCAATGACGGATCATAATGCTAGTATATATATATATATATAGACAGAGAGATAGATCCAGGTATATATACATATGCACATATGTATATATTTATATATGTATATATATTTGTATACACACACACTTGTGCATATATATATATATATTTGTTTATACATATATATATACACATACATACATGCACATATAAATGTTTACTTTTACAAACACATGATCACTTGCTGACCGCAATAATGCATCCTATAAGTCTTTCAATTATTTTAGTAACATAAACCTGTTTAAATGCTACCTTGTTTACAGCACAGTCTGCATTTGTGCATGTATAAATATATATATATATATATACATATACATATATATATGTATGTATGTATGTATATACATTGTACGTAATCTGAGATTGTGCCATTCAGCTCTAACAAACATAGTTGATCTGTTGTCTACAAAATGGCAATGCAGCGACTGAACAGACTAGGAGAACAGTTTGGTTTGGCACAGGTATGAAAGGGTTGGGGGAACAGGGTGACAGGTTGGAGTGGAGGTGAGGCGGGGGGGATGCATTCACAGAACAGTTTTGTCTTTGGATTAGCTTTAGTATATTTAAATGTGTTTGTATGCGTGTGTGTGTGTATGTGTGTTTGTGTGTGTGTATGTGTGTGTGTGTGGAGAGAGCGAAAGAGATGTACATACCTATGTATTTTTCTTTATACATATTTATGCATTTATATATACATACATATATGCATGTGTGTGTGGGGGGTACACACATGTATATATGCAAACACAAATATTTATACAATTGTGTGTGTGTTTGTCTATTTATATATCATGTGTGTCTGCAACATATATTGCCTATATAATTAATTTTAAGAGTAAAGTTAAATGATGATGATGATAGTGATGATGACGATGATGGTGATGGTGATGGTGTATATGTTTGTGTTTTTGTGTTTCCCCCCCCCAATATTACTTAACAACCAATACTGGTGTGTTTACGTCTTCATAACTTAGTGGTTCAGCAAAGGACATCGATACAATAAGTACTAGGCTTACAAAGAATAAGTCCTGGGGTTGATTTGTTTGACTAAAGGCGGTGTTTGTCTGCATGTGTATGTGTGTGTGTATGGGAGAGAAAGAGATGTACATACTTATGTATTTTTCTTTATACATATTTATGCATTTATATATACATACATATATGCATGGGGGGGGGGTTACACACATGTATATATGCAAACACAAATATTTATACAATTGTGTGTGTGTTTGTCTATTTATATATCGTGTGTGTGTCTGCAATATATTTAGCCTATATCATTAATTTCAATAGTCAAGGTAAGTGATGATGATAGTGATGATGATGATGATGATGATGGTGATGGTAATGAAGTCATGTTTCTCACCTGAAAATCTGTCTCCATCATCAAATTAAAAAACCCAAATCAGTACAATCCGAAATGGTATGAGATAACTAACAGAGAACCTTTAACAATTCCAGAATAAAATGCCAAAATTAAGAACCTCTGTGTGTGGGTGTGCGTGTGTGTGTGTGTGTGTGCATGTGTGCATGTGTGTGTGTGTTTGTTGGTGTTAGGAAAGGCATCCAGCTGTAGAAACCATGCCAAATCAGATTGGAACCTGGTGCAACTCCCTGGCTTACCAGTTTTCAATCAAACCATTCAACCCATGCAAGCATGGAAAACGGACATTAAATGCTGATGATGATGATGATGACGGTGGTGATGATGTATGTATCATTTGATATTTATCTCCCACTGCAGGGAGTACTTTTTTCGTTGATCTTACCTTAATGGAAAAGTAAACTAGATATATATGCTATTGAACCTCCCAAAACTAGGCTCCAATATTTAAGCATTGTCCTAACCTAATTAAGTTACCTATGAAAAACCAAATGATACCAAAGTTAGTGATACCCAGAGACTGAATCCTCAAACTCTTTCCACTTTACAAGAATAATGGACAACCCAGAATAAGGAGACTAAGATATAAGAAATTCACAATCAAGCATAACAAATGTGTATTTCCATCATCAGCTATCTAATCAGATATCACTATTGTTTCAACACCTGGCCAGTACCATTCAATCCAGTAGTGTCCACAATATTAAAAATATTAAAAATATAAATGCTGCCACGTAATCCACCAGCTTATTACTATGCATATCTATCTATCTATTTGTCTGTCTATCTATCTATCTATCTAGCTATCTATCTGTCTATCTATCTATCTATCTATCTATCTATCTATCTATCTATCTATCTATCTATCTATCTATCTATCTATCTATCTATCTATCTATATATATATCTATCTATTTATCTATCTATCTATCTATCTATCTATCTATTTATCTATTCCTCTATCTATCTGTCTGTCTATCTATCTATCTATCTATCTATCTATCTATCTATCTATCTATCTATCTATCTATCTATCTATAGATACACACACGCATACACACACACACATATATACTAATCAAAGTATACAGTATTATTGATCCATTACAGCCAATCTTACCAGTCAATTTCACACTGGGTTCTAAAACCAAATGTTACATAACTGCATGGTTAAGTAATACTGCATACAACTATATAGATATTTATCTGTATATATGTGTGTATACCTGTGTGTGTGTGCACATCAAACACAGGCACACAAACATATACACACACACATACCTATATATATATATATATATATATATATATATATATATATATATATATACATATATACGACAGGCTTCTTTCTTGTGGATCATCCCACTTCATAAATCTTCGCTTTGACATCTGATGCTGTGTACCACGCTGAGTGACATCACAGTGTTTACTTTGCAAGTTGTGATTTTGTCTGTGATTTTGTTTTGGAGAGAAACAAAGAACCAAAGAGAAATTTTGTGTTAAACTTGGGGGGAAGTCTGCTACAGAGACTTTGTGCATTCTTTGGCAAGTTTACAGTGACAAGGTAATGAGTTGTTTGTAATGTTTCGAGTGGCATGGACACTTCAAAAGTGGGAGAACATCCCTGGAAGACAATGAGCAATCTGGAAGACCTGCCATGAGCATCACCCTGAGAAATGTGCATCAAGAATTCATCCCTCAGGGCCAGACCTAGTGGTTAGGGTGTGCATCAAGAATTCATCCCTCAGGGCCATACCTAGTGGTTAGGGTGTGCATCAAGAATTCATCCCTCAGGGCCAGACCTAGTGGTTAGGGTGTGCATCAAGAATTCATCCCTCAGGGCCAGACCTAGTGGTTAGGGTTTGCATCAAGAATTCATCCCTCAGGGCCAATCAAGAGTTCTACTGCAATGTTTTGAAGCATTTGAAGGTGGACATTTGACAAAAGCAACTGGGTCTGTGGAGCACAAAGAATTAGATTCTTCACAATGGTCTTCTCACTCATGAGTTTCCTGCCAAAAACAACATGGCATCACTTTCCCACTTGCCCTATTCACCAGGTTTAGCCCTGAAGACATCCATCTCTTCCCCAAAATGAAAAAGCAGTTCAAAGGTTACCGTTTTAACACTGTTGTGAAGATCCAGAGTGAATCCGGAGAAGGTTCTCGACTCACAGAAAATGACTTCCAAGCTAGATTCCAAAAGTAACAAGAACACTGAAAC
>NC_043010.1:26919087-26941587 GCF_006345805.1 Octopus sinensis
TAAATACAGATATATGCACTTTGTATATATAAAAATTATTATATATACATATTTATATATAGATACACACACACATATATAAATTAACCCAATAAATATCTGATTCATAATATTTGTTGTCATGATTGAGTGGTCGTGGTGGCGATGATAATTCTCTCTATGAATGCAGACAGACGTAGAGAGTGAGAGTGTGTGAAAGCGCTGTGGAAGGCAGGGAGGGGGGATAACGGACACTGTGAAATGACGTTATAAAGAGAAAGTGAATGTAAGGGAGGTAGACGCTATGAAACAACGTTATAGATAGAAGGTGAAAGGAAGGGAGAAAAGTGAGTGAGTGATGGAGGAAGACAGATACATAAAAGAATGAGAGTGCTGGATGTTTTGTTTGTTGAACCAATGTATTAAGGTAGTATTGTTTTATTGTTTTAAAACGAAAGAGGCAATGTGTTTGTTTCAAAAATTAAAAAATCTGTAATAGTGAATGAAATTAGAATTCACACCCAGCTCAGTTTTGTAGAAAGAGTATCACGATGTGAACTCATGAGTTGGGAGTTTGACTGAGAGAGTTTATATGGTGACACATGCCAGTCCTTTCGACACCACCTAAACAATGGAATATTGTACAAAATGTAATTAACAACTCATTCACTTTATGAATGTCTTATGTTAGCGAAGAAACAATAACTTGACAAAACCGTTTAATGGAGACGTAGAAGGAATCGGAAAATGAGGAATAAAGAGAATGAGTTGGATCAAATGTTTGCAAACATCTGAACCCAATGTTCTTTATGAACCATGTTCTTTTTAATGTCTTTATTTTCAAGAATGAAGAGATAATGAAGAGGTGCAAAATAAAAAATCAAGCAAAATTTCATGACTTACAATCAGTTTTCTTTTGTCAGAGCCTCCTGATAAACCACGTTCCTTGTGCGCTCATGATTGCCAAGAATGAAGAGTTTATGTGGATTTCCAACTCGAGAACAGGCTACGTACAATTGACCATGACTGAAAACCGGTTGTGACAGGTTAATGCCTACAATGTCCAGTGATTGTCCTGTGACTTGTTGATTGTCATCGCGAAGCATAGTTTTATCGGAAATTGAAAGTGTTTAAACTGAATGGGAACATCAGAGGGTGAAATGCTAATTTTATGTATCATTTTGATTGTTCCTACTCAAAATTTCAGCAGTTATAACATGGCTTTGAATCCTCCTAATAACCATTCGGGTTCCATTGCATATTTCAGGCGTTTCCATATTTCTGAGCACCATGATTGGAGCACCAACTTTCAAACACAAATGATGAGGTGGAAGTCCCGGAGGTGTTAGCTTGTTGAGTAGCTCGGGTGGATATTTGACTGCATCATTCTCATCTTTATTTGTATCGATGGACATGAAAGAAACTATCTCACCAGGATTCATATCAAGTACTTGTTTATTTGTAGCATGAGCTGTTGTATTATGAGGCGATAGAATAGCTCTTGCTCTTAGCCAATCGAGATCCTGGAAGTTGGTTTCGATGTCAGGTAAAACGGCTCTTATAAGTTCTTCTACATTTGGAACGAAATTCCCAAAAGGCAACCGAATATGCTCATCATCAACGAAAGGCAAAACTCCATCACCAAGATCTAATAGGTGTTTTGCGAAAGCCTCAGACTCCACATCACCATGTAGGTGGACTCTCATGTTTGTTTGAAGATGGCGACTGATAACACTGTGCCAAACATAAGAATGCTTTATACATGCATTAACCTCATCGGCTCTAGTGCCTGCTCGGACAACAGGAAGAGTTTGTCGAAAATCTCCTTCCATGAGAAACGTAGCTCCACCCATTATTTTTGTATTGTGACGCAAATCTTGGAGAGTTCTGTCAAGAGCCTCAAACATGGCCTTATTACTCATTGTAGCCTCATCCCAAATAAAAAGACTGCATTCACGAAGAAGTCTTGCTCTTGAGGAACTACGATCTATATTACATATAGGATTATCTTTCTTTCCAATGTCCATGGGCAATTTGAATGCACTATGTGCCGTACGGCCGCCTTGAAGCAGTGTCGCTGCAATACCACTTGAGGCACATGCAATGGCAATTCGACGTTCAGCGCGCAGCTTTGCGAGAATCAAATTGATAATGAAAGTTTTACCAGTACCACCTGGAGCATTCAAAAAGAAAAGTTTTCCTTGGTTCAATCTAACGCTGTCAATAATTTCATTATAAATCTCTCTTTGTTCAGGCAAAAGTCTTGGTTCATCTCGTGTAATTGTTTCCGTCAATTCGGCAATGTTGTAGTTTTTTTCTGACATGTATTCAACATCCAAAAGCGCTTCATGATGGACAGGTGTTGGCAGATGGAATTCACTTAAACCGCGTATAACATAGTGTCTGATGTGTCTGTCCATGTCGATTAATGCCTCATTATAAACATCGTCGTTGCCATCACATAGCGCTAAATTAGCCTGTATGTCCTTTGATAGGCTCTGTCTGAACGATTCCCAAAGGTTAAGAGGGTTGCTGGGATTACAGTGGATTAATATGCTACAAAACAATCGACGCATTTGCCATGGCAGTTTACAATTTGAGGCCTCTGCTAATGTCCTGTGTAAGTGGTCGCCATTGAGAAGAAGTCCGCGCCTCAAACATGCTTCCCTGTAAGTGGTGCAGATGATACCATCAACTGTGCGAAGATCAGCAAAAGACTTTGGTCTAGTAACTACATGAAGTAGCATTCTCAAAAAGATTTCCTGTTTGGTAGGATGAATATTATACACATGCCCAATGACGTTCTTCCTAGAAACACCGGGCCAATTGTCAAGTTCTGTTCCATGTGACCTGTGCTTCCAATTATTGTTGTTGTATGTGTAATATTCCGGTACTTCAGGGTAAATGAGAGTAGCAGCAAACTCATCAACTGAACACAATTTTAAAAATGCTGTAAGCGTAGTCCCTTTTGGATTTTCAATGACTTGACGTGCATTTTTCTCTGTGAAGTAAACCAGCTGTCTCTTCTGTAAATGAACATTCAGGTGGAAAAGTGATGGTGAGCTTAGATGAATCTCGTATCAAAAAATGCGCTACGCTGCATAATTGGAGGATACATACCTACCCAAAACGAATTGTTTAATTTCGTCATGTCTAAGGTCTTCATCACTGAACACAAACACGGCCATATCATCGCCCTTATTAATGTACTTGCAGAGGTATTGTATGCATCTCACCGAACTGCAGTACTCAACATTAATGTGTGCATTAAATGTTTTGGAAAGCAAAGGGTTGAATGGAACGATCCAAGCATTATCAACATCGAATGTTTTTAGCTGTTGTCTAATTGTAGCTGTGCGGCCACCCAAACCTGAGTCACATATATGAAAGAGAGGACAGGAAAATGAAATATTTTGCAATGTAAACATGATTTGTTTTAAAAGAAAGATTGTCATGATTGTGTGTTGGTGGTGGCGATGATAATTATCATTAGGAAAAAGATAAGTTGTGGCGATGATAATTCTAGATCCCTTTTCACATTTTGATGAAGAGAACCCGATTTCATTCGGGTCTACTGGGGCCACATATAGGTGTGTGTGTGTGTATGCACGCTGTAGAAATTAAACTAGAGATCAAACCACTAATAGGGAAATGAAACAGTAAAAAACAAAAATAAAAATATAATATTAGATATATGTATATATGTGTGTTTGTGTGTGTGTGTTGACAGGTAGACAATAGATGGCGATGGCGATGTAATATTTGTTTCTGTCTATGAACGCAGATAGATACATGAGTAAAATGTATAGGAAGCTAAGAGATAGAGTGAGTGAAAATGTTCTTGGAAGAGAGGAAATAGCGAGAGAGTGATTTGAGGAAGACTTTACATTAAATAACGGTAGTGGCATTGTCATATGAAGAGGAGTGAGAGGGTACTGGAGGAAATAGGGTGAGTGAGGAAGATGGCCCCTAGCAACCAGACCTTTTAAGATAGGGATTTCTAAGGTAGCCCACGAGCATCGTCACCTCATTCTACATGTCCCTGTAAATTTTGGAGTGAATCGGACGGGATGTAGTGGCATTGAAAGCGATCCAAGCGGTAAAAACGCATTTCAGTTTTATATATATATATATACCTGTATTTATGTGCCTATCTGGTATATTCAACTGAAGAAGGCAGAGGTTCTCATGCAAAGCCAGAAATCTAGCATCTTGAATTATCCAGAAAAATCCTTTTTTGCTAGTTTATTTTGTCTCTCTGTCTTTTTTCCTAGCGCTGTGGCTTTAGGATCAGGGTTTTGAGTGCTATTTCAGTATGGTGGTATCTCTCAGATACCCTAATTTATAGTTTTATATATATATATATATATATATATATTATATATATATATATATATATATATATATATATATATATAATATATATATATTTATATATATAATATATTATATATATATATATATAGATATATATATATATATATATAATATATATATATATATATTTATATATATATATATATATACGTATTTTGTTTTTTGTTTTTCCAGTTTCAGCTCTTGAGCTGTGGCCATGCTGGGGCACCGCCATTGTGGTGAAAGAGTACAGCAGGGATCACCACCCCCTGCCGGAGCCTCGTAGAGCTTTTAGGTGTTTTCGCTCAATAAACACACACAACGCCCGGTCTGAGAATCGAAACCGCGATCCTGCGACCGCGAGTCCGCTGCCCTAACCACTAGGCCATTATAAAAATGGAACAAAAACACAATAGAGCGCATTAAAACGTTCAGACAGATAGACAACACAAAGGTGGACAAGAGAAACAACAATTTGAAGGACAGGCAAAAAAGGCGGGTCATTCTTGGCTTTCTTTCTTCAGTCAAGTAGCAGAAGTTACGACCATTTCGGGCAGTTATACATGAAATGGTTCGATCTGGTTGTCCCCCAAAAAAGTCTAAGCATTAGACCCCTTTGTAAGAAAACTTGCAAACGTGTATGGCAACAAAGACAAAAATATACAAACAAACATAAAAAACAGAGAACATGGTACATAATTACGAATACGGACAACAAGAAATAACAACAGGCGTCTTTTGACTGCATCATCCGAACATGGTCGATGCCAGGGCCCCCTGACTGGCTCCTGTGCCAGTGGCACATAAAAAGCACTATCCAAATGTGATCGATGCCAGGGCTGCCTGACTGGCTCCTGTGCCAGTGACACATAAAAAGCATCCACTACACACTCAGAGTGGTTGGCCTAAGGAAGGGCATCCAGCTGTAGAAACATTGCCAGATCAGATTGGAGCCTGGTGCAGCCGCTATTTTTCCAGTTCTCAGTCAAACCGTCCAACCCATACCAGCATGGAAAACAGACATTAAACAATGATGATGATGATATGTGTGTATCCATTCATGTATGTATGTGTATATATGTATGTATGTGTGTATCTATGTTTTTGTGTATATATGTAATGGATGGTTGCATGGATCAATGGATATACTACATCTGAAAGGAGATGGGATGGTCATGGCCAGAATACATTTCATCATAAGTTTACTCAGTCAGGACTGACCTGAGGTTAAACAACAACAGCAGCCATCTCGCAATTAAAGATCACCAGAGAATACATTTTTGAAACTAATTTAGAAAATGCAATTATAATTTTCTGAACTATTAACCTCTTCAACATCTGAGAAGTTATGAAAAGCTTACATACACGCATATGTGCACAGACACACATACACACACATATACACACACACACACACATACACGTGTATATATTTGTCTAAAAAATCTGTGAGTCAGAAAAAACAGGCATTCATATATCGTTTAATAGAGTGTTTTTTATAAAATATAAAATTCTAGTTTTATAACAGTTGTTTTGCCAGTTTCATACTAGAAAACTGAGAAGACAAAGTTAGCAATCATCAGAAAAGACTGGAAGGAATAGTTTGATATGGTCCATACTATTCTTGTCTCTTACAATTTAGGCATCCAGTGGCAAAGACCATTCCCTTCAGCCTTTTTTTAATGATTGCTGAGTTTTCTTTTTCAATTTTCTGGTATGAAACTGATTGATAAAACAACTGTTATGAGATTATAATTTTGTATTTTATTGTTGTTATAATCATTATTATTATTATTATTATTATTATTATCATCATCATCATCATCATCATCATCATCATCATCATTATTATCATCATCATCATCATCATCATCATCATCATTATTATTATTATTATTATCATTATTATTATTATTTTCATTATTATTATTATTATTATCATCATCATTATTATTATTATTATCATTATTATTATTATCATTATTATTATTATTATTATTATTATTATTATTAATATTATTATTATTATTATTATTATTATTATTATTATTACTACCTCCACCTTAGCAAAGGTGGAGGTATTATTTTCAGTTGTGTTTGTTTGTTTGTCCGTGGACAAGATATCTCAAGAACTGCTTGATGGATTCATACGAAACTTTCAGGGATGTTTGGCCTCATGACTGGAACGAGCTGATTAGATTTTTGGGATCGATCTGGAACTGGACAAGGATTCTGGATTATTTGTTATATTTACTTTATTTTACATGAAGTATTATGATCTTATGTTGACTTTCAAGTTTTTTCTGATTATCTCCCTTGAAAGCACGTACATGGTTTCCATGTAAGTTATGGCAGCATTGCTGTTTCCAAAGTTTTATTTTCGCTTTTCTGTTATTAATTTTACTTGTGTCTCTGTCCTAGTAGAAACTGATGGATAAAGAAATCAAACTCCATAAACAAATGGCAGCAAAACTGTTCAAAAATTAAATAACACATATTCAGTAACAATAATAAATTTAATCTATCCTCAACAAATTTAAATTTTACCAATTTTGAATATATTGCTCCTATATAAAACATTTTACCTACTTGACAATTGCATTTCTAGCATTGCTTTGAAGGAAGCTTTACTTCTTGGACTACCGTTTCTATGCACATCGATGTTGTTAAACCTCCATTAACAGCACTGTATGCAGGTCCTTTCTGTTTTCTTTCATGCATAGATAAATTTTTCATTATAGAGCTTAATGGTCGTAAAGACACTATATCAGTGGATAGAATAAAAAAGGCCTTCATAGAGAAAACTGTCCCTGTTCCCACTGCAGACGACACACACACAGCATTACAAATACGGCCCACACACCCACCTTCACATTCCATGACTACCAATGGGATCGATCAGGTACCGGGCAAGGATTCTGGATTATTTTTCCAGTTTTCTTACTTAAATTTTGTGTGTGGTTAGGTTCATTTTTGGCATTCTCATTTGTGAGAGCAGTTGAGTTTATTTCAGATATTCTCATTTTAAAAATCATCTCTGGCTAATCGTTGAGATGTTGGTGTTGCTTTGGCAGAGGTTTGCACTCTCTGAATGCTCTTGTTATTAATAATGATAATAATAATAATAATAATAATTATAATTATAATTATAATTATAATAATAAAATTCAAAACTATAGAAATTCAAATCTAGAATGTGAGCGAGAGCAACCAGTGTCCATACATTGGTGGAATGACATCATCAGTCTTCAAGTTTCAATTTTACAACTGGCAAAAGAAAAAGAAAGGGGAAAAAAGAGAAAAGGAAAGAAAAAGAAAAAGAAAATGAAGAATATTTAATCTAAAAGTTTTGAGTAAATTTGATGAAATTCTCCTGTCATTTTATTCATGCCGCCAGGCCTTGATGTTAATAACCTGCAAACCTATTTCTCCTCATGCATTTTGAGTATTGAAAGTGTAACAGATTCAGAATATTTTCTGAGAATATGCACTTTCAAGGCTTTTTCAAAATTGCAGCCATTTGATGCAAATTATTTGGCAAGATCTCTCAAACTACTGTTATTATGCCTAGCTGTAAATTAGCACAATCATAATAATAATAATAATAATAATAATAATAATGATAATAAAAAAAATTTTTTAATTTAAAAAAAGTGATATCACTGAGCTAAATGACTTAATATACGCAGCAGCCACTGCAGCCACAAAAGATGCTGGATACTCACTCAAACCCGCCCAAACAAGAGTACCACCACCCAAACAAACCCTGTGGATAAATAACATCCAAAACAAAATAAAAAAATTAGAAAAGACCTGTCGATTCTTAATGAAATCAGCAAACAATCAACGCTACTGAGCAACAAAAAGAAAACAAAAATACTCCGCAAATATAACATCACAGAGAAAGATTTGCCTGAGATAAAAGAAAAGCTGAAGCAAGATATCCTTGCCAAAGCACAAAGGATCCGCCGGTACGAGAAACGCCAACGCTTCTTTGAACAAAACAAAAAGTTCAACTCCAACCCCAAAAAGTTCTACCAAGAACTGGGCAAAAATAAAATAGAAGTCACTGCAGCACCAACGGCAGAAGAATTGGAAGAATTCTGGAAAGAAATATGGTCGGCGAACGAACAACCAAAAAAAAGGAGTATCAAAATAACAAACTCGGTATCTGAACAACTTTGGACCCCCATAACAACTGAAGAGGTCACCCAGGCACTGCAAAGACTAAGCAACTGGAAGGTACCTGGGCATGACAAGATCCCCAACTTCTGGTTGAAATATCTAACAGGAATGCACAAAAAGCTGGCTGAAAACTTTAACAACATACTAGCAGAGCCAGAGACAATGCCTGAATGGCTCACGAAGGGGAAAACCATCTTAATTCCCAAATCAAATGAAACAGCAAAACCAGAAAACTACAAACCAATAACCTGCCTCCCTACTATGTTCAAGGCATTTACTGCAGTGATATCGCAAAGGCTGAACAAGCACCTGGACGAAAACAAACTGTTCCCAGAAGAGCAGAAAGGATGCCGCAAAGGCTCATATGGCTGTAAAGATCAACTAATGATTAATAAAGCCATAACTGAAGACAGCCACAGAAAGAAGAAAGGCCTCAGTATGGCCTGGATTGACTACAAAAAGGCGTTTGATAGCATCCCCCACACATGGATCCTCGAAACACTAGCCATTAACAAAGTAGCACCAACAATCATAAAATTCATAGAGCACTCTATGAATAAATGGCAAACAGTCCTACACCTCCAAACAAAAGAGGGACTCATGAAAACCAAAGACATCCCCATTAGAAGAGGAATATTCCAGGGAGACACGCTCTCTCCACTCTTTTTCTGCTTGGCACTGTCACCTCTATCTGATATACTAAATAGAACTGGATGCGGATATAAATGTTACGGCAAAACGATCAGCCACCTTTTATATATGGATGACCTAAAACTATACGCTGCAAATGACAAACAGCTGGAAACACTATTAAAGACAGTTCATGGATTTACCAAAGAAATAGATATGAAATTTGGATTAGAAAAATGCGCCAAAGTAACCATGAAAAGAGGAAAACTAGTTAAGAGTAACAACATCACACTAGATAAAACCAATGAAATAAAAGAATTAGACCAAAGCCAAACTTACAAATACTTAGGAATCCATGAACTAGATAAGACACACACACACAAATGAAAGAGAAAATAAAAAAAGAATATTATAGACGAGTTAGATCAATACTAAAAACAGAGCTCAATGCTAAAAACAAGATAATAGGTATCAACACTTTAGCTGTCCCAGTTATAAGTTACAGCTACAATATCCTTAACTGGACACGAAATGAACTGACCAAAATAGATAGGAAAACAAGAAAAATAATGACAGGATCTAGGATGCATCACCCAAAATCTGACATAGAAAGACTATATATACAACGTATAGAAGGTGGTAGAGGCCTTATACAGCTGGAAAACTACTATAAAATAACCACCATAGGACTGCAAAAATATCTACTTCAGAAGGAAGGCAAACTGATCCAGATAGCGGCAAAACATGAGCGAAACAAAAAACTGTTCTCAGTATTTAAGGAAGCTGACAAATACAAACAAGAAATCATACCACCTAATAAACATGAAGAAGAAGAAGAAGAAGATGAAGAAACAACAAAAGCTATAAAACAAATGAAATCCAAACTAAAAATAGAACAGCAACGAACCATGATAAAACGATGGCAAGAAAAGCCCCTTCATGGTAAATACTGGACTAAACTAAACGCAAAAGAAATAGACAAAGAAAAATCCCAGCAATGGTTGAGAAGCTCAGGACTCAAAGCAGAAACAGAGGGATTTTTAATTGCAGCACAAGACCAAAGCCTCCCCACCAGAAATTACCAAAAACATGTAATGAAAAGAAATATTACAAGTAACTGCAGAATATGTGGAGATGGACAAGAAACAATAAATCATATTATCTCTAGCTGCCCAGTCCTGGCTAAGAAGGAATATATTCACAGACATGACAGAGTTGGAACCTACATACATTGGAAGCTGTGCCAACATTATGGAATAACAACAGAAAAAAGATGGTATAGGCACACACCAGAAAAGGTCACAGAAAACGAGAAAGCAACCATACTCTGGGATATGCCGATACACACAGATAGAGAAATTAAGGCCAACAGACCAGATATAGTTGTCAGAGATCATGAAGAAAAATATGCTTTCTAATTGATGTATCAATACCGGCAGATGACAATGTGTCTCTAAAAGAAATGGAGAAACTCTCAAAATACAAAGACCTGGAAATAGAGGTAACTAGAATGTGGAATCTGAAAACAGAAACAATCCCTATCATAGTAGGTGCATTAGGCATGATAAAAAAATATTCAGACAAATACATAACAAAAACACCAGGACTTACAAACACATATAACATACAGAAAATTGCACTACTAGGCACTGCACACATCCTACGCAGAACACTTTCCATACAATAACCATCAGAGTATCACAACAAATCACAGCACATACCCAAGACACACAGAGCTGCGCTCGGTAGTGAAGTGAAAGCACGCTATAAAAATAAAACTACTCAATAATAATAATAATAATAATAATAATGATAATGATAATAATAATAATCCTTTCTACTAAAGGCACGAGACCTAAAATTTTGTGGGAGTGGACCAGTCAATCACAACAACCCCAGTGTTTCACTGCTTCTTAATTTATCAACCCCAAACAGATGAAAGGCAAAGTTGACCTCGGCTGAATTTGAACTCAGAATGTAAAGCCAGAAGAAATGCTACTTAACATTTTATCCAGTGCAGTGATGAGTCTGCCTGCTCACTTCTGTATTGATGAGGATGATGATGATGATGTGTGTGCGTGTGTGGTGTTTGTAGTTGCAGGCTAGAAGTTCCAAACAGTACTCAATACCAAGATGCTAGAGCTGTTCCAGATTATTACAACTGGCACCTCATATTTTACATTCCCAATTATCAAACTGTAACCAGTTGATCTTACCATAGTAAGATCAACAACAAAAACATTCTCCATCCACTGAGAGATAAATGTTGTTCAATGTACACTGTATGTAGTTATGAGCTACTAATAGTTTCATACATTGGAGATGTTGTCTAGGCAGGTTTTAATAACACACCTTGTGTCTCCAAGCAATATTCAGGCTCTGAGTACATAGCCTATATACATGACTATGTGCTCAGAACCTAAAAAATTGATTGTAGACAAGGTGTGTTATTAAAACCTGCCTAGACAACATCTCCAATGTATGAAGCTATTTGTAGCCCATAACTACATACTGTGTGCATTGAACAATAGATAGATAGATAGATAGATAGATAGATAGGTAGATAGACAGACAAACAGACAGATAGATGGATAGATAGATAGATAGATAGTTTGATAGATAGATGGATGTATGATGGATGGACGGACAGACAGATAGATAGATAGAAAGATACTTGGCAACCCCACTGGTAGCTGGTGTGATGTAAAATGCACCAGTACTGACACCACACAAGATACCTAGTGCACTCTGAAAATGGTTGGCATTAGAAAGTGCATCCAGCCATTGAAACTTTACCAAAACAGACACCTGGAACCTGCTGCAGTTCTCTGGCTTGCCAGCTCCAGTCAAACTCTCCAACCCATGACAGCATGGAAGAGAAACATTAAATTTTGATGATGATGACGATGGTGAATGTTACATATTTATTATATCCTACCTTGATACTATGTGGACTAAGATCCTCATTGACAAGCTGCTGTTATTTATAGAGTGTTAAACACTTTCGGTATGCAAATTAGGGACACCTTCATAGAGTAACTGCTGCATTTGCTGAGTATATAAACAGTTTGGCTGCTTCTTTCTCTGGAGACTGTCAGAATGTTGTGGACTCCTCTGATGAGAACCCAATTAAGGTTTGAAAATCAATTAAGGATGTTCATCACATTTTTTTCCCAGTCTGTGGAGAAGTGGCTAAAATTTGCCACATTTATAATTATAAACAGCACATTTTAGCCATTTCTCCACAGACTGAAGAAAATGATGAGCAAGCATACATCATTCTGACAGTCTCCAGAGAAGCAAGCAGCCAAACTGTTTATATACTCAACAAATGCAGCAGTTACTCTATGAAGGAGTCCCTAATTTGCATACCGAATGTATGTGTGTGTGTATATATATATATATATATATATATATATATATATTTATATATTCTAGCAAAAACTGTCTGACGAATGGGAACGTGAAACTCAGAGCAACAGGTTTTGTTGAATTTTCTGCTGCTTTAAATAAAGCATATTACTCTACCACTGGTATTTGAGTACTCTTTTTTCCACCTTGTTTCACATTTATGTGTTTACTCTGGTATGGCGAGCTGGCAGAAACGTTAGCACGCCGGGCGAAATGCTTAGCGGTATTTCCTCTGTCGTTACGTTCTGAGTTCAAATTCCGCCGAGGTCGACTTTGCCTTTCATCCTCTCGGGGTCGATAAATAAAGTACCAGTTTCGCACTGGGGTCGATGTAATCGACTTAATCCGTTGGTCTGTCCTTGTTTGTCCCCTCTATGTTTAACCCCTTGTGGGCTGTAACGAAATATATATATATATATATTCTCGGCTTTTTCATAAACGTTTAAAGAAATATTCCCTATCACCACAAAAGGAGACTTTTCTCACTGCCACCACCACACAGCATGCAAGCTCATTAACTTTACTAAAGAAGATAGTAATTGACTCCCTTTTTTTCTGTCTTTTTACAGCAACTTACCACTGCTCTCTGATTATAACAACATGATTCAAATGAAATTACAGAGCAGCTTACCTCAGAAACCTAGAAAAGAAATCACTAACACAGGTACGTTGTCGAAGAGAATGTTGTGTTTTTTACACCTAAAAGGGTAAAGTGACTGGATCTTTTTGACAGGGGGAAGAGTTCTTCCTGTGTTTTATTATTATTATTATTATTATTTTGCGTAATTACTTTTTGTGTGGATGGTTTTGTTTTGTTTTTTATTAGATTTTCTTTAGTTTTTGCATTAAAAAACAATGTTTTTGTTTTTTTACCATTGGTCTGGTGCAAGTACTGCTGCAGTTGTAGTAGTGGTGGCAGCAGCTGTGGCAGTGGTGGTGGTGGCAGTAGTAGTAGTAGTAGTAGTAGTAGTAGTAGTAGTAGTAGTAGTTGCTGTGTTTTTTATATCAGTTTAAGTTCCTGTGTACCCCCCCAAAATGATGTGGGCTACATTTTTTGAAACGCATTACACAAACTAAAGAACAAACACCTTTAGCTGGCTGTCACTAGTGGGCTGAAAATAACAGCCTAGTCTCCCTCAAAGCACACCCCAGTGACTTAGATAAAGAAAAAATACATTATATGATGTAGTCCTTTTTTATGAACCCTAAGAAAAGATTTGGTTGTCGTGGTTGACGGTCTTTGATCAGAGGTCAGCTCAATTCCACATATCTTTTATTCTTTACTTGTTTCAGTCATTAGACTGCGGCCATGAAGAATGAGATATTTATGTATTTCAGAAAAAGATTAAATGGCAGTGCCCCAGCATAGCCACGGCTGATAAGCTGAAACCAGTTCAATTCAATGAATCAACCCCAGTATTTATAATTTATTTGAAACTTGGTACTTATTCTATTGGTCTCTTTTGCCAAACTGCTAAATTACAGGGATGTAAACATACCAACACTGGTTGTCAAGCAGTGGTGAAGGAACACACACACGCTAATCATTTCACCTCTTGCAGCAAGGGAACTTCTATATAATTGTCTCCTCTGCTTTATCATCATCATCATCAGCATCATCATCATCATCATCATCATCCAGTGTTTTAAATCTGGGCTTTGTCCCCGTTAATAAGGGTGGCTGGATCTACTTCAATGCCATAGCAACCACCCTCACACCATCTCGCCATCTTGCCCGGTTTTGGATATCCTCCTTTTTCAAACCAACCCCACCAATCTCCCCCTCCACCTTTTCCTTGGTCTACCTTGCTTTCGCAGTCCATTTACCTCAAGCTCAACCAGCCTTCTCAGAACATATTCCTCATCTCTCTTCAACGCATGCCCATACCACTACACTCCATTTGCCATTGCCAGTCCATTCCACCAATTCCTCCAAACCCAGCTTCCCCAGTCCTCCTCTTATCAAACAGTTTCACTCCATACATTCCTCTCACCATTGTTCTCTTGGTCCTTCTCATAATTGCCATCTCTCTCTCCCTCAGACACCATGTCTCACTCCCATACAGCATTGCAGCTCTCAAACAACTCCTATAAGCCCTTCCTTTCATCTTCAATGAGAGCCTTTTCCCATTTGTATATATATATATATATATATATATATATATGTATTAGAAGGTTTGGAGATGATGTACACATATTTTATATTAGAAGAAACGAGGTACTCAGAAATTCGGATGGTTTTATATTTACAGATATTTATTTGTATGTTACATGTTTTCATACATCATATATCATATATCATATAATCAGCGCTTTCGTCCATTCTAGTGGAGTTTTCAAATTGAACTAAGTTCTTGCAGAAAATTCCACTCTTTTTATAGTGTTATGGAGTGTGTAGTGGTGGGGAGAGATATAAGATAGTACAAGAGGATGATGAATGGGAAGAAAGTGAGAGAGGGCATGTGTGTGTGTGTGCGTGCGCATGTGTGTGTGTTTTTGTATCTGAAAGAGTGTTAAAGAAAAAGAAGGAAAGGAAGAAAAGGGAGAGAAAGTAGAAAAAATTTTTGTTGATCTCTTTGTAGCTGGTCAGGTTGGCATATATATATATTGGACACACACATCTCTATATATATAAAACTGAGAATGTGTGTCTGTCTGTCTTTCTGTCTGTGTGTTTCCCTAAAACTTGAGAACTGCACAACCAATTTCATTCAAATTTCTTACACATGCCTTACTTAGGGTCAGGGGAGTGTCATTGGCAAAAACTTTTAACTTTTTGCCTAAGGCGAGCCCACAGCAATATCATATCTTCTCCACTACAATTCCCTAAAACTTGAGAACTACACAACCAATTTCATTCAAATTTTACACATGCCTTACTTAGGGTCCATGTAGTTTCATGGGCAAAAAAAAATGTTCAACTTCTTGCCTAGAGCGAGCCCATAGCAATATCATATCCTCTCCACTATTTCAGTATTATGTGTTAAAAGTGAAACAAAAACGTTTCTCTATTTTATGTCAGATGCTTTCACTTTAACAATAAAAATAATAATAACAATTGAATTATATGTAGTAAGTAATAATTAAAATCAAACTAAAGTATAATATAATCGTAACATAACAAAAGTAAAAATAGCAATTGGTATAAAATTGCATCAATGACTTGAACTTGAATAAGTGGTTTCACATGAATGGGAATAAATTAAAAATAAAATTAGCATGCAGAAATGGAATAGTCCAGATGGAGGTGTGCAATACCCTTAGCTAGCATTAAGTCTCTCTATGAAGTTTGGCTGTATGTAATATCTGTTTTCTCGAACAGCCGCTCCTGTTGGTTTATTTCTTATACATAAAGGACTTCAACTGCTTACTGCTTTCTGACTCATCATAAGGTTTGTTGTTATTATTACTGTTTAACTATTGTTATCACGTTTGTTGGTTCCTCATAAAGGAAACATTGTTGTGTTGCATTTGTTAAATAATTGTAAACTGTAACTCTCCCCCTTTAGGAGAAGGAGCTTTGGTTATTGTTTAAAAATTGAACTGTGTTCCTGTTTGGGGAAATTGACAATATTTCCACCGTTTACACGGAAACATTTTCGTTAGAATGCCTTCGATTGAAGAAAGTCCCAAAATGAATTTCGCTGCAGCTGTCGGCGGGCATGAACTCATTGAAATTAAAATGGAAGAAATACAGATTGATCAGCAACAAAGATGGTGAATCTAGGATAACACCATGAAACGAAATAAAAAATTAAATTAACGCAAAGTATATAAAGCAAAGTCTATAAAGTATACAACATAGAGAAAAAAAAGATTTGAACACTTGGAGGAAAGCACCATCGAAAAGTGTCTTGGTGCAACTATGAAAGATATCTAACCAGAGACGGTAAATTCGCCACAATAGAAGCAAGGTTCGAGTCAACGGAGCATGCAAGGGAGTACTCGACTTGAACCTTGCAAAGTGGAAATATTTTATTTCTACCTTTATATCTGGGACGTGGGACGTCCCGGATAAAAATTAAATATGCCCCCCCTCCCAGAAGTAGATGTAGGCTAGATTGTAGCCACACTTCTATACAAGAGGGAGGACAAGATCCAATTGATCGAAATTGCAAGACACGGGCCTACAATTCCAGTCTGTTATATATTTTGAGTATTGTTATCACTAGCGATATCAAGATATAACTTTGTATTTTGTATTTTATGTGTAGATGTATATATATATATAGATGTACATGTAATATGTACGTTAGGAAGGGCATCCAGCCGTAGAAACACTGCCAGATTTGACTGGGCCTGATGAAGCCTTCTGGCTTCACAGACCCCAGTAGAACCGTCCAACCCATGCTAGCATGGAAAACGGACGCTAAACGATGATGATGATGATGATGATATATACACATATATACATACACTAGCACTATGACCCAGCAACGACGGGTCATAATGCTAGTATATATATATATATGTATATATATATATATATATATATATATATATATATATATATATATATGTATATATATATATATATATATGTGTGTGTGTGTGTATCAAATGAAATAAAGGAAAAACAAAGGATGTTGCGGTACATATGTTTCGGGCTTTATAGAACAACTTATTCTTACATCAATGCATAATCGACATAACAGATAGTTCAAAAGCCTTCTTCAGCCATGTGCAATTGCTACACCAAAGACTTGTATCACATTATAAAAGGTTTGAGAAAAAACATTTGGTATTGTTTATAATGGTAGGTAAACCGAGTATCATTGGGAAAGTATGTTTGTAAATCTTCATAGGTGTACATGGTATTAATAGACTCCAAAACAAATCGTCCATACCGTTTTTTCACTCGATATAGAATCGATCTTCATCGGCATAGAGGAGCTCCAGGGGCATCCTGTCTTGAATTCCTCCGTTATTGCCTGGAGGACTATGATAAATAGGAGGGGGCTGAGGACTGAACCTTGGTGGACCCCTACCTTAACCCGGAATTCTTCACTGTACTCGTTGCCAACCCTCACCTTACTTACAGCGTCCCTGTACATGGCTTGCACAGCTCTCACTAACGTTTCATCTATCTCTAGTTTCCTCATTGACCACCAGATAAGGGATCGGAGGACCCTGTCAAAGGCTTTCTCCATGTCAACGAAAGCGAGGTGCAGAGGCTTATTTTTGGCTAGGTATTTCCCCTGCAGCTCTCTTGCCAGAAATATAGCATCAGTGGTGCTTTTCCCTGGCACGAAACCAAACTGCATCTCATCTAAACTCACTCTCTCCCTAATTAGTTGGGCTATGACCCTCTCCGTGACCTTCATTACCTGATCCAACAGCTTGATACCTCTGTAATTATTTGTATCTAAAGCGTCACCTTTAGCTTTGTAGCAGTTGACTATTATGCTGCTACACCAGTCATTGGGTATGACTCCTTCATGTATCACCTGGTTAACTATACGGGTGACTACGCTATAGCCAACACTGCTAGATATTTTGAGTATCTCTGCAGTAATTCCTGATGGACCAGGGACTTTCCCTGTCTTCATACTTCTAATTGCCTTAACTACCAATGAACTGTCAACTCAGATAACTGGTCCCTCTGTTGGGTCGACATTCGGCAGACTCTTTTTTTCCCATTCATTTTCTTTATTCAGCAGCCTTTCATAATGGCATCTCCAAACCTCTCTCTTTGCATCCCCATTTAGTGCAAGAGAACTATCATCCATGCGGACACATTTCTCTCCTACAACATCTTGATTCTCTCTCACACACCATCTTGCAACACGAAATACCTCAAGTCTTTGATCCTCACGGTGCAGAACATTGGCAAATTTTTTCTTATCTGCTTCCCCTCTGGCTAAATAAACCTGTCTCTTAGTTTCTCTTCTGGCAGTCTGATACACTTCCCTGCTACCACCATTCTTCCAGTCCTTCCAAGCCTGTCTCTTTTCTTTAATAGCCCTGTCTACAACATAGTTCTACCACCACGTTATTTGGGGACAAGAGGGGACTTTGCACCATCCACAGATCTGGTCAGTGGCTCTCAGCAGGTTGTCCCGTAGAAACCTCCAGTTGTCTTCTATGCTATGTGAATCTATATCCTCTTCTATTTCGTCAAAGTCTTCGAGTAATATGTCTCTAAATCTCTCTCCATTCGCAGGATCTTTGAGCTTCCAGAACCTTCTTCTCCATATTGGTCGTCTTCTGGTTGTCCTCTTAGTCCTGATCCTAAAGTCACTAACTACCAGTCTATGTTGTGGGGTACATTCTTAGCCTGGGAAGGTTTTGGCATTTATGCATGTATATATACATATATATGTAGGTATGTATATATATATGTATGTATATATGCATATATATATCATCATCATCATCATCATCATCGTTTTACATCTGTTTTCCATGCTGGCATGGGTTGCACGGTTCAACTGGAGTCTGGGAAGTCAGGCCCCAGTCTGATCTGGCAGTGTTTCTACAGCTTGATGCCCTTCCTATTGCCAACCACTCTGAGAATATAGTGGGTCCTTTTTACATGCCACCGGCACAAGGGGCCAGAGGAGCTTGCATTGACCATGATCGGATGGTGCTTTTAACATGCCACCAGCACGGAAGCCAGTCAAGGCAGCACTGGCATCGGCCGCATTCGAATGATGCTTTTTACGCGCTACTGGCACAGGGCTCACAACTACAATTTATATATATATATGTATACGTTAGGCTTCTTTCAATCCCCATCTACAGAATCCACTCACAAAGCTTTGGTCAACTCGAGGCTATAATAGAAGACACTTGCCCAAGGTGCCCCACAGTGGGACTGAACACACAGCCATACCTGCACATACACACACTAATTGTTTCATCACTTGCAGCAAGTTATCTTCTCTGCTAGAAATAGCAGCCTAATCACCTCCAAATCACACCATATAAAGGACACAATATATAATATAGACCTTACTATAAACCACTGGAAAAACAATGGATGGTCACAGCTGGAGTGTCTTTGATTATAGGTCTGCTTCATCAAGGTTGAATTGAGGCTAAAACAAAATACAGATGCATACATAAAGATTACATTCAAAAACAAGCACACACACACACACACTTGTGCGTGTGTGACATTCATCAACAAACACATACAGACATGCACACACACACACACACAAAAGCACACATACACAGACATACACACAAACAAACACATGCACCACACACAGATATACACACACAAATCACACACACACAAATACAGGTATACGCATACACTAGTACATACACACACACCAACACAGCAACATATACACACACAACACAAAGCACACATTCGCACACACACACACACACAAACACCAACATGGACATGCTAACACACATACACACATGCACACACACTCACACACTCACCCATAGATACACATGCACACACACACGCATACACAAGTGGTTTGTTGGTGGCCATCCATCAATGGACAGACAGTCCTCAGTGTCTCTGCTTAGACCTACATTCTACCAAACCTTTATGCAGTCATTGATTTTCAGGATATTCTTCATGTTCTTTCGATTGCTTCCATTGTGCCTGGGTTTGAGGCTTTTTTTTTGTTTCCTTATTCTTTTTCTTCTTTCTTCATTTTTTTTTTTTTTTTTTTTTTGCAGTTATTAAACCATTCAACCTTACCAAACCGGCTTTCAGAAAAGTTCCGCTTCCGCAGCCTGTGAGTCAACATGTTACTATATATATAGGGAGAGAGAGAGAGACAGACTGTTAGGTAGACAGAGGGGAGGAGAGAGAGAGAACGACAGATAGATAGATAGATAAAGAGAAAGACAGACAGATAGATAGACAGACAGAAAGAAAGAGATAGATAGATTTAATATGTGCTGATGGTGGGAGCATCTATTATCAAGTCCTCGTGTTTTTGTCTGTGTGTGTGTCTGTGTGTAGTTGTATTTGTATGCAAGAGAGAAAGCAAAAGTTAGAGAGAGAGAGTATGTGTGCGTGTGTGTATGTGCATGTGTGCAAGTATGTATATCCTGGGTATCACACTAAACTACATCCGGTGTTGAGACTCCAGTTTAGGAATTCCAGAATTGTGGGAAGCATGGAGTCAGCCCTTAATTACCGTTACTCCCAGACCCATTCTGACCTGGGAACAGTAATACCTGTCTATGGGTTAAATAGATTGTTCGACTAACTCCCCCAAATGCCTGTCTATGGGTTAAATAGATTGTTCCCTAAGATAGAGGAAGCACCTGTTAATTTTCAACAAATCCATGGGGAAGGTCGCTCTTGTAGGAGAAGAAAGATGCTGATGTAAAATAGTAACCAGTCATCTTACAATGCTTGTCACTGGAATCTACTATGATTTATATTATAGGCACAAGGCCTGAAGTTTTGGGAGAGGGATTTAGTTGATTACATCAACCCCAGTGCATTATTGGTGCTTAATTTACTGACTGTGAAAGGATGAAAGGCAAAATCAACCTTGGTGAAATTTGAACTCAGAATGTAGCAACGGGTGAAATATTGCTAAGCATTTCACCCAGTGTGCTAATGATTCTGCCAGCTCGCTACCTTAGAATCTTTTCTAGTCTATGTACAAGGCCTGAAGTTTTGGGGAAAGGAGTTAGTCAATTACATCAACCCCAATGCTTGACTGTGAAAAGGATAAAAGGCAAAATTTGAACCCAGAATGTAGCATTGAGCAAAATACCGCTGAGCATTTTGCTCAGAGTGCTAAAGATTCTGCCAGCTCAACGCCTTAGAATCTTTTCTACTCTATGGAACAAGGCCTGAAGTTTTGGGGGAGTTAGTCGATTACATTGACCCCAATGCATGACTTGTACTTAATTTACCGACTGCAAAAGGATGAAAAGCAAAATCAACTGAAATTTGAACTCAGAACGTAGCAATGGGCAAAATACTGTTAAGCATTTCGCCTGACGTGCTTACGATTCTGTCAGCTCGACACCTTCACAGGAATCTACTATGACAAGCAAAAAGAGGGGCAAAAGTGTTGTACAAGCATTTCTCAATTAAATCCAGTGATGTACAGATGTCTCACTATTCATTTTGTTTATCAATCCAATTTCTGTTTTGTAAAGTTCTATGTTGAGGGTTGCATGGTATTCATACACATGCAAAGATGAAAGTAAATTAGAGCAATCAGACTGAAAGTGTGATGGCTATTGTCAGACAAAATGTGGCAATCATCGTCATCATCATCATCATGTGTGTGTGTGTGTGTGTATATGTATATATATATATGTGTGTGTGTGTATGTGTGTGTGTGTGTGTGTATATACACATACATATACATGCATACACACATACATCATCATCGTTGTTTAATGTCTGCTTTCCATGCTGGCATGGGTTGGACAGTTTGACTGAGGTCTGGAGAGCCAGTGTTTGCATCAGGCTCCTGTCTGATTTGGCAATGTTTCTACAGTTGGATGCTCTTCCCAACACCAATCACTCCAAGAATGTAGTGGGTGCTTTTTACATGCCACAGGCATGGGAGCCAGTCAGGGGGTACTGGCATCGACCACATTCTCATGGTGCTTTTTTATGTGCCATTAACACAGGAGCCAGTCAGGAGGTACTGCATCAGCCATGATCAGTTGGTGCTTTTTATGTGCCACTGCCACAGGAGTCGGTCAGTGGTCACTGGCCACAGCTGCACACATATATATGTATATATATATATATATGTGTGTGTGTGATTATCTTGATTTTTCCATATTTGTGTGTGTGTGTATATATATATATATATATACATATATTTGTATGTGTGTGTACATATATATATATAAGCTGCAGGAGTGGCTGTGTGGTAAGTAGCTTGCTTACCAACCACATGGTTCCAGGTTCATTCCCACTGCGTTGCACCTTGGGCAGGTGTTTTCTACTATAGCTTTGGGCCGACCAAAGTTTTGTGA
>NC_043010.1:26946587-27016587 GCF_006345805.1 Octopus sinensis
GTCTTCGGCATGTAAAAGCCTCATTCGAGGAAAATTTAAGTAATACTAAGCAATTAAGGGTTTAGCAACGAATTGCCTTACCACACACCGAATTTAGAAATAGCAGTCAAAGAGATTATAGCTATTTCTTCTACTAAAAGGGAGATCATTAAAGGCACAGCATTTGAAAGGCAAACACAAACAGGCAAGAAGAATGAATTAACGGCAATCTATCATACAGTTTTAAGTCACCTACGGACGTACGTTTCGAGATCAAGTCTTAGGAAAGCGTAAGAATTAGATAACTCTACCTTACCCAGACTTCTTCTTTCATCAGCGCAGGATACAAACAATCATGAATGATTGAATAATATATATATATATACATACATATATATATATACATATATATATACACACATCATCATTATCATTATACATACATATATATATGATAGTGTAGTGTACATCATCATCATCATCATCATCATCGTTTAACGTCCGTTCTCCATGCTAGCATGGGTTGGACAGTTCGACCGGGGATCTATGAAGCCAGAAGGCTGCACCAGGCTCCAGTCTTATCTGGCAATGTTTCTATAGCTGGATGCCCTTCCTAACGCCAACCACTCCGTGAGTGTAGTGGGTGCTTTTTACGTGCCACCCGCACAGGTGCCAGGCGAGGCTAGCAACGGCCACAGTCGGATTGGTGCATTTTACGTGCTACCGGCACGGAAGCCAGTCGAGGCGGCGCTGGCATTGGCCACGATTCGGATATTCCTTTTTACATACCACCAGTCCAGGGGCCCTGGCGTCTGCCAGGTGCCAGTCATAGGATTGGTTCAATTTCAATTTCGATTTCACTTGCCCCAACATGTCTTCGCAAGCCAAACGGGTTGGTATGAGTGCCTGTCGTCGGATGAGGTTCGATATCGACTTCACTTGCCTCAACAGGTCTTTGTGTCCAAGGGAGGAAAGGCATGCATAAGTGGGCTGGGCTCACTTGTCCTGCCTGGTCTTCTCATGTACAGCATATTTCCAAAGGTCTAAGTCGCTGGTCATTTCCTCAGTGAGACCTAAAGTTCGAAGGTCGTGCTTCACCACCTCGTCCCAGGTTTTCCTGGGTCTACCTCTTCCATGGGTTCCCTCAACTGCTAGGGATTGGCACTTTTTCACACACCTATCTTCATCCATTCTCGCCACATGACCATACCAGCGCAATCGTCTTTCTTGCACACCATAACTGATGCTTCTTAGGTACAACATTTCTCTCAAGGTACTAACGCTCTGTCGAGTATGTACACTGACATTACACATCCATCGGAGCATACTGGCTTCATTCCTCGCGAGCTTACGCATGTCCGCAGCAGTCATGGCCCATGTTTCACTGCCATGTAGCATGGATGTTCGTACACATGCATCATACAGTCTGCCTTTTACTCTGAGCGAGAGGCCTTTAGTCACCAGCAGAGGTAAGAGCTCCCTAAACTTTGCCCAGGCTATTCTTATTCTAGCAGTTACACTTTCAACGCACCCACCCCCACTACTGACTTAGTCACCTAGATAACGGAAGCTATCAACTACTTCTAGTTTTTCCCCCTGGAAAGTGACGGAAGTTCTTTTCTGCAGATTTTCGGAGGTTAATGCTCCCGAGCATCTGCCACATGCAAAAACTATCTTCCCAGTTAGCCTACCTTTGACATTGCTGCACCTCTTATGTGTCCATAGCTTACACTGGGTACATCTTACAGAGTATCTATCTACACCTTTTCTACAGATCGAGCAGGGCCATCTTCCTGAAGACATTTGTGGATTGTCTACCTTCCTACTTATTAGTACTTTGGTTTTAGCTAGGTTGACTCTAAGGCCCCTCGATTCTAAACCCTCCTTCTACACCTGGAACTTCTCCTCCAGTTCTGATAGTGACTCAGCAATTAGAGCAAGGTCGTCAGCATAGAGGAGCTCCCAGGGGCAACCTGTCTTGAATTCCTCCATAATTGCCTGGAGGACTATGATAAATAGGAGGGGGCTGAGTACTGAACCCTGGTGGACCCCAACCTCTACTTTGAATTCTTCTGTGTGCATGTTGCCAATCCTAACCTTACTTACGGCATCTCTGTACATGGCTTGCACAGCCCTCACCAGCCATTCAACTATCCCTAGTTTCCTCATTGACCACCAGATAAGGGATCGGGGGACCCTGTCAAAGGCTTTCGCCATGTCAACGAAAGCCAGGTACAGGGGTTTATCCTTGGCTAGGTATTTCTCCTGCAGCTGCCTTACCAGGAATATTGCATCAGTGGTACTTTTCCCTGGTATGAACGCAAACTGCATCTCATCTAAACTAACTTTATTTCTAATTAGTTGGGCTATGACCCTCTCCGTAACCTTCATTACCTGATCCAACAGCTTGATACCTCTCTAATTATTTGTATCTAGGGCATCACCTTTACCTTTGTAGCAGTTGACTAGTATGCTGCTACACCAGTCCTTGGGTATGACTCCTGCGTGTATCACCTGGTTGACTATACGGGTGACTAGGTTATAGCCGACACTGCCAGATATTTTGAGCATCTCTGCAGTAATTCCTGATGGACCAGGGGCTTTCCCTGTCTTCATACTTCGAATTGCCTTAACTACCAATGAACTCTCAACTCAGATAACTGGTCCCTCTGTTGGGTCAACATTCGGCAGACTCTTTTTTTCCCATTCATTTTCTTTATTCAGCAGCCTTTCATAGTGGCGTCTCCAAACCTCTCTCTTTGCATCCTCATTTAGCACAAGTGAACCATCATCCATGCGGACACATTTCTCTCTTACCACATCATGATTCTCTCTCACACACTCTTGCAACACGAAATACCTCAAGTCTTTCATCCTCACGGCTCAGAACATTGGCAAATTTTTTGTTATCCGCTTCCCCTCTGGCTAAATAAACCTGTCTCCTAGCTTCCCTTCTGGCTGTCTGATACAATTCCCTGCTACCACCGTTCTTCCAGTCCTTCCAAGCCTGTCTCTTTTGTCTAATAGCCCTGTCAACCACAGTGTTCCACCACCACGTTACTCTGGATCGAGATGGTACTTTGCTCCATCCACAGATCTGGTCAGTGGCTGTCAGCAGATTGTCCCGTAGAAATCTCCAGTTGTCTTCCACATTAAGTGAAGCTATATCCCCTTCTATTTCGTCAAAGGCTTCGAGTAGTATGTCTCTAAATCTCTGTCCATTTGCAGGATCTTTAAGCTTCCAGACCCTTCTCCTCCAAACTGGTCTTCTTCTGGGCAACCATTTAGCTCTGATCCTGAAGTCGCTAACTACTAATCTCTGTTGAGGAGTACATTCTTCGCCTGGGAAGGTTTTGGCATTTATAAGCAGCCATCTTTCCCTTTTTCTGGCAAGGATGTAGTCAATCTGGCTAGTGTGTCTGCCAGAACGGTAGGTGACTAGGTGAGAGGTGGGTTTCCTAAAGTTGGTATTGCGGACCATAAGGTCATTTGCATCGCAGAACTCCAGCAGCCTGGTTCCCTCCTCATTACGTGAGCCAAAACTGTAGCCTCCATGAACACCATGGAAGCCTCCGACATGCCGTCCAACATGTCCATTGAAATCACCTGTCACGAAGAGAAGGTCACTGTCATTTGTCAACGAGGTAGTCCACAATAGGGTGTCATAGAATTGGTCTTTTTGTCCTTCCGGTAGCCCTGGTTGAGGGGCATATGCCGAGATGATGGTAGCTGACCTATGGTGAAGGACTAATCTAATTTTAAGTACTCTGTCACTTACTCTGACTACTTCGATTACCTTATCTACCCATTTCTCCGCAAGAAGTATACCAACGCCCCCGACCCCGTCAGTGTTCCCTGCCCAGAAAATCTTGTACCTGTCTTCCTTGCCTGTGAGGTTTGAATTTAAGTCTATTGTTTGTCTATGAATCCTGCCAAATGCAAGTTTTCTTTTCAGGTACATGAAGCTACTGTCCCTCGTCCCAAGGTGCCTAGGGCCTATACCTCCCTCAGGGTTGGCACCCTCAATGTTGGCACACTGAAAGGTAGGTCTGGCGAGATTGTTGAGTTGCTTGAATGGAGATGTGTTATGTGCTGCATTCAAGAAGTGACGTGGAGAGGAGGTTCTGCTAGGTTCTTCACAGGCAAAGAACACAGGTACAAGATTTTCTGGGCTGGAAACACTGACGGGGTCGGGGGCGTGGGTATACTGCTCACTGAAAAATGGGTAGATAAGGTAATTGAGGTAATCAGAGTATGTTGGACAACATGCTGGGGGTTTCCATGGCGTACATGGAGGCTATGGCTATGGTTCCCGCAACGAGGAGGGAACCAGGCTGCTGGAGTTCTGCGATGTGAATGATCTTATGGTCTGCAACACTAACTTCAGAAAACCTACCAGCCACCTAGTCACCTACTGATCAGGCTGACATACCAGCCAAATCGACTACATCCTTGCCAGAAAATGGGAAAGATGGCTGCTTATAAATGCCAAAACCTTCCCAGCGAAGAATGTACCCCACAACATAGACTGGTAGTTAGTGACTTTAGGGTCAGGACTAAGAGGACGACCAGAAGACGACCAACATGGAGAAGAAGGATCTGGAAGCTCAAAGATCCTGCGAATGGAGAGAGATTTAGAGACATATTACTCGAAGACTTTGATGAAATAGAAGAGGATATAGATTCACATAGTGTAGAAGACAACTTTAGGTTTCTACGGAACAACCTGCTGAGAGCCACTGACCAGATCTGTGGATGGAGCAACGTCCCCTCAAGACCCATAATAACGTGGTGGTGGAACAATATTGTTGACAGGGCTATTAGAGAAAAAAAACAGGCTTAGAAGAACATGGTAGCAGGGAAGTGTATCAGACTGCCAGAAGGGAAGCTAGGAGGCAGGTGTATTTAGCCAGAGGGGAAGCAGATAAGAAAAAATTTGCCAATGTTCTGCACTGTGAGGATCAAAGACTTGAGGTATTTCATGTTGCAAGACAGTGTGTGAGAGAGAATCATGATGTGGTAGGAGAGAAATGTGTTCACATGGATGATGGTTCACTTGCGCTAAATGAGGATGCAAAGAGAGAGGTTTGGAGATGCCACTATGAAAGGTTGCTGAATAAAGAAAATGAATGGGATAAAGAGAGTCTGCCGAATGTCGACCCAACAGAGGGACCAGCTATCCGAGTTGACAGTTCCTTAGTATTTATGGCAATTAGTAGCATGAAGACAGGGAAAGCCCCAGGCCCATCAGGAATTACTGCAGAGATGCTCAAAATATCTGGTAGTGTCGGCTATAGCCTAGTCACCCATATAGTTAACCTGGTGATACACGAAGAAGTCATTCCCAATGACTGGTGTAGCAGCATAATAGTCAACTGCTACAAAGCTAAAGGTGATGTCCTAGATACTAATAACTACAGGAGTATCAAGCTGTTGGATCAGCTAATGAAGGTTACGGAGAGGGTCATAGCCCAACAATTAGAGAGAGAGAGTGAGTTTAGATGAGATGCAGTTTGGTTTTGTGTCAGGGAAAAGCACCACTGATGCTATATTTCTTGTAAGGCAGCTGCAGGAGAAATACCTAGCCAAGGATAAGCCCCTGTACCTGGCTTTTGTTGACATGGAGAAAGCCTTTGACAGGGTCCTCCAATCCCTTATCTGGTGATCAATGAGGAAACTAGGGATAGATGAATAGTTAGTGAGAGCTGTACGAGCCATGTACAGGGACGCTGCTTGTAAGGTGAGGGTTGGCGACGAGTACACTAAAGAATTCAAAGTTGAGGTTGGGGTCCACCAAAGCTCAGTCCTCAGCGCCCTCCTATTTATCATAGTCCTCCAGGCAATAATAGAGGAATTCAAGACAGGATGCCCCTGGGAGCTCCTCTATGCTAATGACCTTGCTCTAATTGCTGAGTCACTATCAGAACTGGAGGAGAGGTTTCAAGTGTGGAAGCAAGGATTAGAATCAAAGGGCCTTAGAGTCAACCTAGCTAAAACCAAAGTCCTAATCAGTAGGAAGGTTGACAAATCACAAATGCCTTCTGGTAGATGGCCCTGCTCGATCTGTAGAAAAGGCATAGGTAGAAACTCTATAAGATGCACCAAGTGTAAGCTATGGACACATAAGAGGTGCAGCAATGTCAAAGGAAGGCTAACTAAGAAAATAGTTTTTGTATGTGGCAGATGCTCAGGAGCAATAAACACTGAAAATGTGCAGAGACCAACTTCCACCACATTCCAGGGAGAAAAACTAGAAATAGTTGATAGCTTCCGTTACCTAGGTGACCAAGTCAGTAGCAGGGGTGGGTGTGCTGAAAGTGTAACTGCTAGAGTAAGAATAGCCTGGGCAAAGTTCAGAGAGCTCTTACCTCTGCTGGTGACAAAAGGCCTCTCGCCCAGAGTAAAAGACAGACTGTATGACGCATGTGTATGAACATCCATGCTACATGGCAGTGAAACATGGGCCGTGACTGTTGAGGATATGCGTAAGCTCGCAATAAATAAAGTCAGTATGCTCCGATGGATGTGTAATGTCAGTGTACATACTCGACAGAGTATAAGTACCCTGAGAGAAAAGTTGGACCTAAGAAGCATCAGTTGTGGTGTGCAAGAGAGACGTTAGTGCTGGTATGGTCATGTGGCATGAATGGATGAAGATAGGTGTGTGAAAAAGTGCCACACCCTAGCGGTTGAGGGAACCTGTGGAAGAGGTAGACCCAGGAAAACCTGGGACAAGGTGGTGAAGCACGACCTTCGAACTTTAGGTCTCACCGAGGAAATGGCTAGAGACCGAGACCTATGGAAGTATGCTGTGCGTGAGAAGACCCGGCAGGACAAGTGAGGCCATAACCCATGGCCTCTACCTGTGATGTAGCCGGTCCACTTATGCATACCTTTTCTTCTTAGGACACAAAACTCTACTTGTGAAGACCTGTTGAGGCTAGTGAGAATCAGAATCAAAATCGATCAACATCAATGGAAATTGTAGCTGTGATACCAGTGCCGGTGGCACATAAAAGAACCATACGAACGTGGCCGTTGCCAGCGCCGCCCCGACTGGCCTCCGTGCCGGTGGCACGTAAAAAGCACCATTCGATTGTGGCCGTTTGCCAGCCTCGTCTGGTACCTGTGCCGGTGGCACATAAAAAGCACCCACTACACTCATGGAGTGGTTGGCGTTAGGAAGGGCAACCAGCCATAGAAACATTGCCAGATCAGACTGGGCCTGGTGCAGCCTTCTGGCTTCCCAGACCCCAGTTGAACTGTCCAACCCATGCTAGCATGGAAAGCGGATGCTAAACGATGATGCTGATGATGATGATGATTTATATATATATATGTGTGTGTATATGTATATGTTCCTCTCATTCTCTCTCTCTTGTGTGCATACAAACACCTGTAGACACACTGAGGTAAATCATCATCATCATCATCATCGTTTAAGCGGACGTTAAACGATGATGATGATGATGATGATTTACCTCAGTGTGTCTACAGGTGTTTGTATGCACACAAGAGAGAGAGAGAATGAGAGGAAAAGTGAGGGAGTGAAGCCCATCCCAGCAATGTAGTCAAGGTAGGTAATTCTGACTCAAGAAAAAAATGACATATTATAAATTATAATTTTTAAATACAAAAAAATAAATGAACTCTAAAATTCTTGTAAAAACATGAATTTATTGCATGGCATTCAGTGTGTATTTCAGGAAATGGCTACTTTATTGATGTTAGGCACAATTTCATCTCCCTTTCAAGCTCGATCTATATATTATGTGTAATGCTATGAAACCCCCATGCTGTGAGTCCAGCTCCATAACACATTAAATATTGCGTCATAAAGGCAAAATGATTTCTGCTTTGCATCAGTGTCATGACAAAGTAAGCAAAATGTGTGCATGCGGATGTGTGTGTGTGTGTGATATCACATGTGGCGGCCATCTGTTAATTAAATCAGTTTTTAGAGGTATTCTATTTCATCTGAGCGTATAAAATTGAAATAAGGAACACACATTATTGTACTGCACATTTGTGTGTATGTGTACATGTCTAAATGCAGCTATATACAATGTATACGGTTATTTGTATCTAAGGTGTTGTATACATGATAGTGCTTATGTTTTGTTTGTTTACATGCCTTCATAGGTACAACACATCAACTGTTTTCAATTCCTAGTGATGTTTATATGCATATATTTGCATATATTTATTCTGTCTATCTATCTATCTGTCTGTCTGTCTATCTATCTTTCTAGCTATCTGTCTGTCTGTTTTCTAAACCACATGGTTTTCAGTTCAGTTCTACTGCATGGCATCTTAAACAAGTGACTTCTATTATAGCCTCAAGTCAACCAAAGTCTTGTTAGTGGATTTGATGGAAACTGGAGAAAGCCTATCACATACATGCATGCATGCATGCATACATACATACACACACACACACACACACAAACACACACACACACATACACACACACACACACACACACACACACACACACACACACACACACACACACACACACATACATTTGACAGATATTTGTCCTCTCTTGTTTGTTGTCAACACAAAGTTTCGGCTGATATACCCTGCTGCCTTCATCAGGTGTCTTGGGGAAATTTCAAACCTGGGTTCTCATTCCTAAGGTATTTTTCGATGTTGTCATTATTATTATTATTACCACGGGCATATGGTGTAGTGGTTAAGAGCGCGAGCTACTAAACCCAAGATTCAGAGTTTGATTCCAGGCAGTGACCTGAATAATAAGAAGAAAAATCACAAATCTCAAATTTTAAAACAAACACATAATTTTCTGATGGTTTCTTAAACATTCTCTAGAACAACACTATGTACAAAACCAAATATATGGCACCCTAGGCATAACACCAACATGAACTTCTAACTTGTCTCTTGAGGTCACTGGGTGAGACTTGGAGCCAACTTGTATAAATTTAAAGCAAAAGTCAAACATAAAATAATAATAATGATAATAATAACAACATCAAAAAATACCTTAGGAATGAGAACCCAGGTTCAAAATTTCTCCAAGACACCTGATGAAAGCTGGAGGGTATATCAGCCGAAACGTTGTGTTAACAACAAACAAGATGAGGACAAATATCTATCAAATGTAAATAACGTACATAATTCCTCATCTCTTAAATATAGAACTGTACATACATACATACATGCATACATATATATATATCGCTTGTAGAAAACATACATCTGGAGAAGAAGCAGTGTATATTAGAAATGAGGGAAGCCAGTTTATGGTATGAAAGAAAAGGGGTTAAAAATCCAGGCAGATATCAATAAAGCACTTGGTTTAAAAAGAATTTGGTTAACAATATCCAACAATCAGACACTGGTAAATGTAAGTAGAATGCACATCCAAAGTAAATCCTCGTGCATGACATGTAGATCCGAATATCCTCAGAAGAATTTATATATATATATATAATATATATATATATATATATATACACATTAGTTGTTAGGATTCGATAGAATCCAGGTGCATCAACACATAGGATGCCAGAAATGGCTAGGTACCATAACATAGGATTCACAGTGAGGTTAAACAACCATGAAGGTGACATGTGTTGGTAGGATGCTGTAGATATCATCAATAGAATTTTACTGAAACAGCTGGTGTACACTTTGTGTTCTTTAAGCACACACAAATATATATACAAGTGTGTGTGTTTTCAGATTATTAAGTCCTTGTCAGTATATATGTATACAATTATGTACTACACCATTAGAGGATTTTAGCTCTTATTTCTAGCAATGTAATGTTTCTAAAACCCTAGTCACATTTAGCGACGATTATAGTTTTCCTTTTTGGTGAAACATTGCAAACTGCTGTCTACATTAATTTTATACATACATATATATATATATACTTGTTTACTTGTTTACTTGTTTCAGTCATTTGACTGCGGCCATGCTGGAGCACCGCCTTTAATCGAGCAAATCGACCCCGGGACTTATTCTTTGTAAGCCCAGTACTTATTCTATCGTTCTCTTTTGCCGAACCGCTAAGTGACGGGGACGTAAACACACCAGCATCGGTTGTCAAGCAATGCTAGAGGGACAAACACAGACACACAAACATATACACACACATGCACATATATATATATCCATATATACGACAGGCTTCTTTCAGTTTCCGTCTACCAAATCCACTCACAAGGCTTTGGTCGGCCCGGGACTATAGCAGAAGACACTTGCCCAAGATGCCACGCAGTGGGACTGAACCCAGAACCATGTGGTTGGTTAGCAAGCTACTTACCACACAGCCACTCCTGCGCCTATATATATATAGATATATATTTCTTTTTTTAATGTCTGTTGTCCATGCTGGCATGGGTTGGACAGTTTGACCAGGGCTGGCAAGCTGGAAGGCTGCACCGAACTCCAGTCTGATTTGTCATGGTTTTCTACTTCTGGATGCCCCTTCCTAACGCCAACCACTTCGAGTGTGTAATGAGTGCTTTTACGTGCCATTTGTATGACACCAGTATCTGCCACGACTGTGATTTTGCTTGGCTTCATGGGTCTTCTTCTCAAGCACAACATAATGCCAAAGGTCTTGGTCATTGCCTCCATGAGGCCTAAAACTTGAAAGGAACTCAGCCTCCCTGGGGCCCTATGCTCAAAAGGAACTCAAGACTTATATATATATATATATATATAATATATATATATATATATATATATAACATATATACACACACATATATATGTATAGATATATATATATGCATATATATATATACATATGAAAAATATGGGTGGCTTATTAGCAATTTAACTACCTAAAGCCAAATTTATAGATGTCACTAAAGTGACAGAGGGTACTGAGTGGTACCGGCATTGTTAGAAACCGACTCACTAGCCACGAGAGCACTTTCTTAATGACTGAGAAGGGAGACAAGCTCCCTTTACAAACAACCAGTTCACCGGCGATTTCGAATTTTGATGCAAAGCATCTTAATTCTCATTGGTGGCTCTTACTCAAATCACCTTGTCAGCTTTTAAGAAAACCATTGACCTCATGCACTGATTTCAAAAATGGTGAAAGTGAAAACTATAAATAATATCGATGGCTTATTAGCAGTTTAATAACCTAAAGGCAAATTTATAGATGTTAATCATTAAGAAGGTGCTCTTATGGCTAATGAGTCGTTTTGCCTCTTATTTCTAGCAATGCCAGTACCACTTAGTAACCTCTGCCACTTTTGTAATGTTTATAAATTTGCCTTCAAGATTTAGGAGTAGTTTGGTAGTTTGTTACATCTGTCTCAAGTCAGAAATTCTATTATCATGCATTGCTTCTAAAACACAAGGAGTGACTGTGTGGTAAGTAGCTTGCTTACAAACCACATGGTTCCGGGTTCAATCCCACTGCATGGCACCTTGGGCAAGTGTCTTCTACTATAGCCTCAGGCTGACCAAAGCCTTGTGAGTAAATTTAGTGGGCAGAAACTGAAAGAAGCCCGTCGTATATATGTATATATATGTATGTGTGTGTATGTACATTTGTATGTCTGTGTTTGTCCCCCAACATCACTTGACAACCGATGCTGGTGTGTTTACATCCCTGTAACTTAGTAGTTCGGCAAGAGAGACAGATAGAATAAGTACTAAGCTTACAAAGAATAAGTCCTGGAGTCGATTTACTCAACTAAAGGCAGTGCTCCAGCATGGCCTCAGTTAAATAACTGAAACAAGTAAAAGAGTAAAAGAGAGTATATCTATGTATGTATGTAAATATGTATGTATGTATGTATATATGCATGCATGTATGTACATATGTATGTCCATATATATGTATATAGTATGTATGTATAAAACAATCGAAAGAAACCAAAACTGAAATACTTGGGAAACTTTATGGCTCACAATGATTGTTGCAACACATCCTACATCGATCCCTCCCCGCCGGTGGGAAACTATACAACTAGTTGTGGTTCATCCCTTAGTGCAGAAGTATCTTGTTATGTGATGTAATAAGAGGTGTCTTGTTAAATGTATGTATGTGTTGAAGTGAAAATGGTACACTCCTTCCTACATGACAGAGCCATTATAAAGTCAGGCAGTCAGTCGTTGTAGGAAGGTCAGTGGTAGTAGAGTCATTGTATGAGTTCTCAGTTGGAGTCAGTGTCAATTATGTGATATATACGAGTTCAAGTTACCATCAAGGTAGATGTTTCAAAGCTGTTGTCTTGCAGAGCTATCAGTGATAGCACAATAGACGAGTGAAAGATAATAAGACGAGGAATACCAATACATCATAATAGTGGCAACAAGAATATTACAGTGCCGACGAGAACATACAAGTGGACAAGGATCCACATTATAACAGTATGTATGTATGTATTTGTATGTGTGTCTGTATATATATGTTTGTGTGATTGTGTTTCCTTTCCTTCTTTGTGTGCAGTGGTTGTAAATAAGCATCACAACCATAAAAATGGTGTCTTTCATATCCAGTCTTCCATGAAAAGCAAAATATGTTCAGCCATAGAGAAATGTTATCTTACATTGGAAACAGGTGAGAGAGAGAGTATCAAGTAGAGCGTCCAACCATAGAAAATTTGTCTCATCAAATTCCATCTGACCCATGCAAGCATGGAAAAGTGGACATTAGAACAATGATGCTGATGATGATGATGATGATGTGTGTCTGTGTACACATACATATATGTGTGTGTACGTATAAATTTAATGCTGCGATATATACACTACTGTTTTCTTTTGATATTTCAATGTTAATGCCACATTATGAATGAAGCAAATTAAAATACGTGTGCAATTAAACATCTAAATTGTAATAGAAACAACCCAGTCTATACACAGGAATTTTTAAATTATGGATAATTATTTTAATATCTATATACAGATAGGTAGATATAAATATATCATAGATATAGATATATACACAGACATATATGCCTATATATATATGTATATATGTATAGATATGTATATATATGCTGGTGGCACATAAAAAGCACTATCCGAACATAGCCGATGCCAGTACCCCTTGACTGGCCCCTGTGCCAGTGGTACGTAAAAAGCACCATCTGAACATGGCCAATGCCAGTGCTGCCTGACTGGCTCCCATTCCAGCAGCACATAAGAAGCACCATTTGAATGTGGCCGATGCCAGTGACCCCTGACTGGTTCCCATAAAAAGCACTATCCTAACGTGATCAATGCCAGGACTGCCTGACTGGCTCCTGTGCTGGTGACATGTAAAAAGCACTCACTACACTCTCGGAATGGTTGACATTAGGAAGGGCATCCAGCTGTAGAAATGTTGCCAGATCAGATTGGAGTCTGGTGCAGCCACTGGCTCTCTAGACCTTGGTCAAACTGTCCAACCCATGCCAGCATGGAAAACGGATGTTAAACGATGATGATGATATATATATATATGTATTTTACTCTTTTACTTGTTTCAGTCATTTGACTGCGGCCATGCTGGAGCACCGCCTTTAGTCGAGCAAGTCAACCCCAGGACTTATTCTTTGTAAGCCTAGTACTTATTCTATCAGTCTCTTTTGCCAAACTGCTAAGTTACAGGGATGTAAACATACCAGCATCAGTTGTCAAGCGATGTTGCGGGGATAAACACAGACAGACAAACACACACACATGCACACACATATATATACATATATACGACAGGCTTCTTTCAATTTCCGTCTACCAAATCCACTCATAAGGCTTTGTTTGGCCCGAGGCTATAGTAGAAGACACTTGCCCAAGGTGCCACGCAGTGGGACTGAACCCGGAACCATGTGGTTTGTAAGCAAGCTACTTACCACACAGCCACTTCTGCGCCTATATATATAAATATATGTACATGCATACACATATATATATGTATGTATATTTATGTGTGTGTTTGTGCATGTTTGTAGGGGTGTGTGGGTGTATGCATGTGTATGCGTAAGTGTTTGTGTATAAACAAATATCTTTTGTTTCCGTGATATTTTTGCTCACAACGATTAAGCCCTTTGTTGACAAATTAGTTTATTAATACCTTCTGCTTACCCTGAGTAATTTATTGATGGGACATGTCTGGTAGCTGTGTATGTCAGTTGTCTGTATGTCTGTATGTGTTTGTGTGCATACAAAGAAGAGAGAGAGGGAGTGGGGTGAGAAAGGGAAAGAGAGCAAATCTGAGAGAGAGAGAGAGGGAGAGCGTGTGTGTGTGTGTCTGTTTGTATAAGTGTACATGTTTTTGTGTATACATGAGAGAAAAGAGAAATATGGATGTATGTGTAGATGCTGTGCAGGTAATTGAATGTGTGTGTGAGAGAGGGGGGGAGAGCGGGAGGGAGGGAGAGTCAGACAAACAGAAGGTAGATACTTTCTGTGTGTTTAATATATGAGCGAGAGAGAGAGAGAAAGAGAGGAAAAAGGGAGAGACGCAGAGACAGTGAGATAGTTTGTATATGCCCTTCAGTGTAGGTGTGTGTGTGTGCAAAAGAGCATGTGTTTGTGTGTTCAAAAGCGAGAAGCAGATTATGTATACATACATGTATGTGTATGTATGTGTGAGAGATTGTGTTGGTGTGTTTGTGTGTAAGAGAGTGAGCATGGGTCTGTAAGACTGCATATGTTTCTGTATATGAATTGTGTCAGGGGTGGGTATGAAAGAATAAAAGAGAGAGGGGGTAAGTGAATGTTTATATGTGTGTTTGTGTACATATATATATATATATATATATATATATATATATATATATATACACACACACACATGTGTGTCATGTGTATTGTATCTGTTTGCATATGTAAGAGAGATGGAGAAAGAGTATGCATATATGTGTGTGTGTGTATGTATATATATATATATATACACATCTATATATTCATATAAATATATATATATGTTTATATAAGTAAGGTTGTGTGTCTGTCTCCTACGATTTAGATTCCTAACTACTCCCACATTTTGCTGTGCAGTTTAACCAAAACCGGGTATCTTATAGTCGTGATTCATATCAAGCCCTTCTGGGTATTAGCGTGCGTCTACGATGAGTCTACGATTTAAAAAAAAATTTACCATCATTTTTTTCCATTTTAATGCATTTTTTTCGCTATTATATCAGGGAAGTAACTCTCTAAAAATGTCTATGATGAGTCAACGATTTAAAAAAAAAAATTACCATAATTTTTTTTCCATTTTTAATGCATTTTTTGCTATTTTTTGGCTATAACTCTCTAAAAATGCTTATATAGTTATTTCCCTTACAAACCCGAGCAACGCCGGGCGATACTGCTAGTATATATATATATTTATATATTAGTATGTCAAGGAAAAGAATGTATTTGCACCTGTGAAGGTATATATACACTTGTGTGTGTATGTGTGTTTGTACATGTATGTGAATATATGTGTATATCTGTGTATGTGTGTGTGTGTAATGTTTACAGTTTAGTTTGTGCAGATTGTGAAGGTCACATATGTCTTGTGTGTATTCATATGCTTAGCACTTGTGTGTGTGTTGTTTTGTTTATATGCAAATGAGTGTTAATTTATGTGTGTGGACGCGTGTGTACAAACGTGTGTATATATGCATCTACTTAGCATGTGTGTGTTTATTTCGCATATATTCTGTTGTTTGTGTTTTCTGCCCATAATTAATTCATTAGTTGCTCTGTCATTTGATAAAGCTATTAATTAACATTGCATTGTCATGTTTTGTTAGTTAGCAATGTCGATTGCTCTAATTATGTTATCAACATGTGGTTATTGTTGTTGTTGTTGTTGTTGTTGTTGTTGTTATTATTGTTGCTCTTTAGGCCCAGGTCAAACCTCATCCAGTAAACCTGTCTTCAAAAGGTTTCCAACCATGACCATCCTGTGTTATAATAAACCAAGAACTACACAGTCCAACTTATTTTTGCTTACTTAAGAGCAGCATCCAGCCATAGAAACCATGCCAAAGCTGACATGGAGCAGCACAATGCAGACCTGTGGCTCACTAGGCTCAATGCAGACCTGTGGCTCACCAGGCTCAATTTATACCTATGACTCAAACCGTTCAACCCATGACAGCATGGAAAAAGGTTGTTAAATGCTGCTGCTGCTGCTAACGATGATGAAGGTTGGGGAGAGATTTGGCTGCTAATTTTGGTCAATCAACCTATCATGCAGAGGCCCCACCTTAACTTACACACCATCAAGTTATACAGTAGGGTGGACTAGTCTAAGTTTGCATTGTAAAGTTTTACAGCAGGGTGGACAGTGGACTGGTCTAACTTTATACTGTTGAGTTATACACTAGTGTGGGCTGGTCTAACTGAGCAATGCTAAGTTATTCACTAATACAGACTGGCTTAACTCTACCATCAAGTTACTAACAAATATACTCTGGTCTAAGTGTATACAGTCAAATTACTAACTAGCGTAAACTACTCTAACTGCATGCCATCAACTTACTAAATGATATGCTCTGGTCTAACTGCACACCAACTCACTGACTAATGTAACAAGTCTAATTGCACATAATTGAATTATTCACCCATGCACACTGACTGTTAGTTAGGTAGACTGGTTAGACAAGTGTAACTGTTCATTTTTCAAGTCATTAATTATTACAAACTGGTCTAATTGTCTATTAAAGTTATTCATCAGTATTGATTGGTCTTACTGTCCTCTGCAAAGTTATCTCACCAATGTGAACTGGTCTCATTGTGCACCAACAAGTGGTCAGTGTAAATGTGCACTGCCTTACATTTGTAGCCATTATGGACTATGTATATAGAGATAGATAGATGGCTAGCTAGGTTGATAGATAGATAGATAGATAGATAGATAGATAGATAGATATATAGATAGATAGATAGATAGATAGACAGACAGACAGACAGACAGGTAGAGAAGTAGATAGATAGATAGATATATAGCTAGATAGATAGATAGATAGACAAACAGGTAGATAGATAGATAGATAGACAGACAGACAGATAGACAGGTAGATAGATAGACAGATAGATAGATAGATAAATAGATAGACCGGTAGATAGATAGATAGATAGATACTTATAACCGATGTGTGTGTGTATATATATATGTTATTTCATAAACACAATACATGTTTTCATGTGTTACTATTAGTTTCATGTGCAGAGAACATGCCAAACATTGTTTATAACACATATAGTGTCCCAGCACAATCATAAGCACATGAAACTATTAGCTATTAGTAGTACATAAAAACATATATTGTGTTTATCAAATACTATTTGTCTCTCCCAAGATGGAGTATTCTTTTTGCTGATCTTACCATTGAAGAACAGTACACACACACACACATGTATACAGTAATCTCTTTCACCTGTATATATATTTATATAGCACATCCTAGTGTGATCGTTGCCAGGGCCACGGATTGTACCCCATACCGGTGGTACGTAAAAAGCATCTTTCAAGTGAGATCATTGCCAGCGTCCCCTTACCAGCACGTGCCGGTGGCACATGACAAACAACATTCAAACATGGTTGTTGCCAGTGCCACCAGACTGGCTCCTGTGCAGGTAGCACATAAAAAACACCTTTTGAGCGTGATCGTTGCCAGAACCACCACATTGGCCCTCATGCCGGTGGCACATAAAGGCACCCACTACGCTCTCGGAGTGGTTGACTCATCAGTCCTCAGTCAAATCATCCAACCCATGCCAGCATGGAAAGCGGACATTAAACGACAATGATGATGATGATGATACAGTAATCTCAGTTGACCTATCACAGTTCACCTATTGCAGTTTATTATTTAAGCTCATATTGATTCCTCTGTGGTGTTGTTTTGCATTTATAATAAAATAAATATATGCAAAGTATAAAAATAATAAAAAAATATACGGTACAGTACTGTTTCTACTTTGTGGATTTTCACCCACAGTGGGGGGGTTTTTGAACATAACACCCGTGATAGTCAAGGGATTACTGTATACACACACACACACACATATATATATAGGTTTTACGTGTTGAAGTGTGAAGTCTCAAAACGTTAAAGACAGCTTCCAGTTTTCTTGGGCACTAAACTGACTAACCCTAATTGTTGTTCTTTCACTCTATCTTTACATTTCTTTAGTTTTTTGGAGCATACATACATAGACTCACACTCATACCTAAACTTCTCCTCCCCCCACCCCAAACACACCAAGCTTTCCATCCCCTATTCCCAATTCCTCCGTCTACGCAGGCTCTGTAGTGACGACCATGACTTTGAGACTCAGTCCCAACTCATGGCTCGCCACTTCATCCTACGTGGATATCCCCTCACCACTATCCACATCACCCTTGCCAGAGCACATTCCATGGACTGTGCATCTGCTCTCTCCCCCCGAACCCGCCCTGCAGTCTCCCACCTCCATTTTCCTCTCACCTACCACCCCACCACCCTACCTCTCCAACGCACCATTCTCCGAGCTTTCCGGCATCGCCAGTCCAACCCGTCCACTTCACACATCTTCCCTAACCGACCCCTCCCCTCCTTCAAACGAGCCCACAACCTACGAGACCTCTTGGTCCACAGCTTCTTCCCCAACCCCACCTCCCAACCTGGCTCGTTCCCCTGCTCCTGCCCACGCTGCCGCACTTGCCCTTACCACTCCAACACCACCCTCCTCACCGGCACCCATCATCGACCCTATCACATCATCGACTCTTTCACCTGCACCTCCAGCAATATCTTCTATTGCATCTCCTGCTCTCTCAGCCATTCCCTGTACATCGGACAAACGGGACACCGCTTGGCAATGACACCCCAGTCTCACACCATTTCCGCTCCACCAGTCACTCCTTGCAACACCTGTCTGTGTTCGGATTGTCCTTGCACAGAGGCCATCCGGACTCCTGTTTGCGCTGTGAACAGGGATTTAATCTTCTCTCTTCGCTCTTTTACGCCATTTGGGCTCAATTCTCCTCCCCTCTTCATCTAACCTCCTCCCCGACTCCTACTTCTCTTCACTCCTACATCTTTTCATCCCTAATCTCTTTCCCTTTTCTCCCTTATTCTCTTTCTCTCTTCTCTCTTTCTCTCTGCTCCCTCACTCTCCTCCTCCCTCTCCCTCCTCCTCTCCTCTCTCTCCCCTCCCTCCTCCCTCCCACCCAACTCTCCTCTTTTGCCCCGACTCCTACTTCTCTTCACTGCTACTTCCCTTCACCCCCTACTCTCTTTCCCTCTTCTTTTACTCTCTTTCTCTCTTCTCTCCTACTCTCTTTCTCTCTTTCTCTCCCCTCCTTCTCTCTTACTCTCTTATTCTCTTTCTCTCTTCTCTCCTCCCTTCTTCTCTCCTACTCTTTCACCCTCTCTTTCTCTCTTCTCTCTTTCTCTCATCTCTCCTCCTCTCTCTTCACATACCCACCTTCCCTTACCCCCCATAAACCCACCCACCCCTACACATCCCTACTCCACCTTCCCTATCCTTCCAATCCCCCATCCTATCCCACACCCCTCCCTCACATACTCCACCTCTACCCCCCACCCTCTGCCTACCCACAAACCCCAACTCTACCCCAACCCCCAGCCGAACCCACACTCCACCCGTGCTTTCCCCACTCTCGCCTCCCCCACCTCCCAACAACATCACACCACACTACACCATACAACATTACACATCACATCACAACACACCACCCACACACCCATCCCCACATCTTCACACCTACACATACACGCACACGTCCAGACCACCAGCCCTCTTTCACACGCGCATACTCTCTTATACACACATGCACCTTTGTGTTGGGGGTCATCTTTACCTTGTTATCTCCCCTACTTTCCTTTCTGTGTTTGACCCTTCTGTCCGGCACTAGTCGCCATGATAGATCGTTAGCCACTACACACATTTTTTTCTCTCCTTGGTTTTTTCTGTGTCCCTTTCTATAGAAGAGCGTAGGCTCGAAACGTAAAAGACTTTTCTATTCCTGAGCGTTATACTAAGACACCACCTGTCTTCCTCTTTTGTTTTTTGCGTATACTCTCCCTATATATATATATATATATATATATAAATACACACATACATATACATACATATATATATATGTATATATACTTTATTTAAAAGCAGCAGAAAATTCAACAAAACCTGTTACTCTGAGTTTCACATAACAGGTTTTGTTGAATTTTCTGCTGCATTTAAATAAAGCATATTATTCTACCACTGGTATTTGAGTACTCTTTTTTCCACCTTGTTTCACATTTATGTGTTCACTCCGGTATATGCATATATATATATATATGGGGGAAGAGGTTTGTGTAGTCTGTGTGTGTATATTTGTGTCCTCCATCACCACTTCACACACACATACACATATATATATGTCCATATTTTTTCTTCTCTTCAAGAGGGAGCTTCTACATCGGTGGTTCTCTGCCATTTTAATATCTGGGCCAGATCCCAAATCTTAATTTTTGTAGGGGACCACACTAAAAAATGTAAAGCACCAGTGAATTATAGAAGGGAGACTGTCAAGGGTCACTTGAAGGATGCTTGAAGGCCTCATGAGGCTCTGAGAGCCACGATGGAGAAAAATTGTTCTACATGATTATTCAACCTGTTAGAAATAGCAGCCAAATCTCCATCATGCCATAACCTTAAAAAAACAGCATATATTGTCATTCAACAGTACAATAAACTTGAAGAAAAGGATGGAGTGGTCATGGCTGGAATGCCTTTTATCTTATATCTTCTCAATCAGAGCTTTCTTGAAAAAAGAAAAAAGCAATAACATCTAACACTTTTCTTTTTCACCCTTCCGTTTTCCAACTTTATTTACTAACCCTTTGTTATATCCCCGTTTCATACTAGCCCTTATTTTTGTATTTTGTAGATACCAAAATTAGGAAAAGCAAAGCCAGTACCAAAAACACTATATGAGGAACCAAGTGAATTCAAAACCCTCTATAGCCTCAAGAAGAACAATAAAGCGCTTGCAGAGGTTGGTCTGACTTCCTTCAATTATTATATTTTCTGTTTAAACTTTCTTTATTCCAATTTTCAGGGCTTTTAGATTGCCCCAGCATCTCTTTTAATATATTCGTGGAGACTTTTAAGGACCAGCATGTTGCTCTTGTCAGATGACATTAAACAGGTGTGAGGTGAACCTCTTCAGTCTTTCTCTCAGGTTAGTAAAAGCAATCTCAGGTGATTTTGTATCCTATGCTTGTTCAATTAAGCAAAATACTTGAGTTTCATTATCAATATCATCACCACTATCACCACCAACAACAGCCGTAAAACAATGCCTCAAAAATGTATTCCTCTAACCGATGCTAGCATGGAAAAACATACATAAAAATAAACAAAGGAATGAACAGTGGCATGCTACAGAGTTAATATAAATTGGTGACCTATGAGTTCTATAATCTCCACCCATCCAGCCACACTCTCAATAATAACTTGAGCTCTTTGTTCTCATTATTTTCATTATCTTCTTATTGACTACTTAATCAGTCCTGACATTGTCAAACAATCAAGACAATTAATTCACCCAAGACTGTTCATGATCCCTTGTATCCATGGTTGGATGATCAGGGCTATTGAATTCCAGTGAAATCCAGCTCTTCTTGCATGCAAACACTGTTGATCCTATTCTGTAGAAGCCCTTTCTTCCATTTTCCAATCATGTCAACTGAGCCATTTCTGAGATAACCCCCATCAATGCCATATGTAATCACACCATCCATTCTTTATTCTTCATCATTATCGTTTAACATCCACTCTTCATGCTGGCATGGGTTAGATGGTTTGACTGGAACTGGTAAACTGGAGAGCTGCACCAGGTTCTAGTCTGACTTGGCATGCTTCCTACAGCTGGATGCTCTTCCTAACGCCAACAGCATCCATGTTTCTTTTAATTTTTTTTCAATAATCAATCATTCAGGAGGTTTTTAATAAAATACCCAATATTTCCATTATTAAGTTTTTTTATTTCTAACTTCATCAGCATCTTCATCATGATTATCATCATCATCATCATTTAATGTCCATGTTACTTACTCCTTTACTCCTACTCCTGGTAGGGGCAACAATCTTGAATGTTTCAATGATGACAGTTCAAAAGTGAGAACAGGTGTAGCATGTCTATCAAACGAACACAGAGACCTTCTTTTCAGGCACTGAATAACATCTCCCCTTCCTGTGCCTCCTCCCACATTCCTTTCCCAATTTTCAGAGTCAGCACTGTCAATGTAGGCACGTTGAAAGGTAGGTCGAGTGAGATTATAGAGATGCTTGAATGGAGATGGGTTGATGTATACTGCATACAAGAGGTAAGGTAGAGCGGAGCTTCAGCCAGGGTCCTCATAGGCAAGGCACATAGGTATAAAATCTTCTGGGAAGGTAACAGTGACAGAGTAGGTGGTGTAGGCATACTCCTTGCAAAGAAATGGGTGGATAAGGTCATAGAGGTAGTCAGGGTGTGTGAGAGAGTGCTTAAGCTCAGCAAGTCTTTCAGAATATTATAGTTACAATTATCTCTGCCTACACCCCACAAGGATACTGGAGTTCTGTGATGCAAGCAACCTATTAATCTGCAACACCAACTTCAGGAATCCAGCAAGCCACCTGATAATCTATCAAACAGGTGACTCTGCTGGCCAGATTGATTTCATCCTCACCAAACAGCAGGATGCTTGGTTGCTCTTAAATACAAAGACCCTCCCAGGTGAAGAATGTACTCCCCAGCATAGACTAGTCATTAGTAACTTTAGACTTGATGCTAGAAGGATGCCAAGAAGCAGACCAATCCAGAAAAGAAGAATTTGGAAGCTTAAGAACCCTTCACATGGTCAGAGATTTAGGGACATCCTCATTGAGAAATTTTATGAGAAAGAGGAAGATCTATAGAATTTGGACATAGAGGGTAACTGGAAATTCCTATGTGAGAGCTTATTGAGCACCACAAACCAAATCTGTGGCTGGTGCAAAGTCCCTTCCAAACCTAGGGTAACATGGTGGTAGAATAATACAGTAGACAGGACCATTAGAGCAAATAAACAGGCCTGGAAAACCTGGAAAGGTGGGGGTAGCAATGAACTGTACCAGATAACAAGAAAGGAGGCTGGGAGACAGATATATATAGCCAAGGGAGAAGCAGAAAAGAAGAAGTTTGCCAATGTTCAGCAACTCGAGGACCAAAGAACTGAAGTGTTTCAGATTGCAAGACAGTGTGTGAGAGAAAATTGTGATGTTACAGTAGAGAAATGTGTCCGCATGGATGATGGTACTCTTGCTTTTAATGATTCAGTAATGAAAGAGGCTTGGAGATGCCATTATGAAAGGCTGCTGAATGTGGAGAATGAATGGGAGCAGGAGAGCCTGCCAAATGTTGACCTAGTTGAGGGACCAGCTACCTGAATCAACAGCACCCTGTAGATAAAACAATTAAGGATATGAAGTCAGGAAAAGCCCCCAGCCCCATCAGGAATCACTGCTGAGATGTTTAAAATATCTGGTGGTGTGGGTTATGGTCTAGTCACCCATATTGTAAACCAGGTGGTTCACGAAGGAGTCATACCCAATGACTGGCGTAGTAGCACCATAGTCAGCTGCTACAAAGGTAAAGGTGATGCTTTAGATAGAAATAGCTACAGGAGTAGTAAATTGCTGGATCAGGTGATAAAGGTCATGGAGAGGGTCATAACCCAACTAATTAGGGAGTCAGCCTAGATGAGATGCAGTTCGGCTTTGTGCCAAGTAGAAACACCAATGATGCTATATTTCTGCAGGAGAAATACTTAGCCAAAGATAAACCCCTATACTTGGCTTTTGTTGACTTGGGGAAAGCCTTTGACAGGATCCCTCCGATCCCTTATCTAGTGGGCAATGGAGAAACTAAGGATAGATGAGTGGTTAGTAAGAGCTGTACAGCCCCTGTACAATGATGCTGTCAGTAAGGTAAGGATCAGCAATGAGCATAGTGAAGAATTCCAGTTAGAAGTAGGTGTTCACCAAGGATCAGTCCTCAGCCCCCTCTTATTCATCATAGTCCTCCAGGCAATAACAGAGAAGTTCAAGACAGACTGCCCCTGGGAGCTCCTCCATGCTGATGACCTTGTTCTCATAGCTGAATCACTACCACATCTAGAGAAGAAATTTCAGATGTGGAAGCAAGGTTTAGAATTAAAGCCCTAGTAGGTAGGAAGGCGAATAAATCACAAACCCTTTCAGGTAGATGACCCTGCTCGATCTGTAGAAAAGGTGTAGGTAGAAGCTCCATAAGATGTGCTCAGTGTAAGCTATGGATGCATAAAAGGTGCAGCAACATCAAAGGAAGGCTAACAAGTATGACAAATTTTGTGTGCGACAGATGCACAGGAGCAGTAAACATCGAAGATGTCCAGAAAACAGATTCCATCACATGCCAGAGGGAGAAACTAGAAGTAGTTGATAGCTTCCGGTACGTAGATGACCAACTCTGTAGCGGGGGGTGGATGCTCGGAGAGCATTGCCACTAGAATAAGAATAGCCTGGGCTAAGTTCAGAAAGCTCCTACCTCTACTTGGGATAAAGGGCCTCTCGCTCATAGTGAAAGGTAGACTTTATGATGCATGTATGCGAACTGCCATGCTACACGGCAGTGAAACATGGGCCGTGACTGCTGAAGACATGCGTAGACGTGAAAGAAATGAAGCTAGTATGATCCGCTGGATGTGTAATGTCAGTGTGCACACATGACAGAGTGTAAGTGCCCTGAAAGAAATGTTGGACATAAGAAGCATTAGATGTAGTGTACAAGAGATATGACTGCGGTGGTATGGTCGTGTGCTGTGTATGGATGAGGAGAGCTGTATGAAGAAGTGTCACCCCCTGACAGTAGAAGGAACCCGTGGAAGAGGGTGACCTAGGAATACATGGGATGAGATGGTGAAGCATGACCTTCAAATGTTGGGCCTCACAGATGCAATGATAGGAGACCGAGACCTCTGGAGATATGTTGTGATTGAGAAGCGTGATCACAGCTGTAGCCTGTACCAGTGTCACATAACCAGCCCATTTTAAAAAGTACCTTTGAATCGTCAGGTGACACGCTGTACTTGAGGAGACCTATTGAGTCAAGTAAAATGAAAATCAAAATCAAAAGGGAAATTGTAGTTGTGACTGATACCAGTACCGCCAGACTGGCTCCCTTGCTGGTGGCATGCAATAAGCACCATTTATGCATGAATCAAAGTCAGTGCCACTTGACTAGTTCCTCATGTTGGTGGCATGTAAAAAGCACCATCCGAACGTGGCTGATGCCAGCATGGAAAACAGATGTTAAGCAATGATGGTGATGGTGGTGGTGGTGGTAGCATGGATTGGACAGTTTGACAGGACTCGCTGTGTTCAAGGACTGCATCATGGTCTAATGTCTGTTTTGGCATGGTTTTTGCGGTTGGGTGCCCTTCCTAATGCCAACCATTTTGCAGCATACTCTGAGTGTTTTTTTCATGTCACCTGCACCACTGAGGTCACCATACAGTTTGCAGAATTACAAACCCTTGAGGGGTGGGGGATGGAAGCATCAGCTTTATGCTTGGGAACAAGGGATTGAACTTGTGAGAAGTTAGGGGTGGGGCAGTGTAGGACCTTGTAGAGTATCTGCATGGCTGATCAAATCTAGTGCAGGAAGGGGAATGAAAGAGAAAAATGAACAGTAGGAGCTTCAAGAGATAAATAAAGGAGATGAGATGCCTAGATGGAAATAATTTAATAAAATCAAGACAGAAAGGTAAAATTTAAATAAAAACACCTTAGCCCTTTCATTACCATACTAGCTGAAACCAGCCCTGGCTCTAAGTACAAATGTCTTGTTTTCATAAGTTTTGAAGTAAAAATCTTCAACCAAACCTTAGTCACAATTTATGTTCCTAACACTAGCTGAATGATAACTAAGTTATTTCCATAAATTCTTTCTTATATTTATTTAAAGTAATTGAAAGAAACACAGAGCATCTCAAAATAAATACAGTAACGAAAGGGTTAAAATATATAATAGAGAAATAATTCTTTACCCTTTAGATACCAACCTGGCTGAAATTCACTTTGGGTCTGAGTACAAATGTCTTGTTTTCATAAGTTTTGAATTAAAATATTCCACCAAACCTTAGTCACAATTTATGTTCCTAACACTAGCTTAATGATAACTAAGTTATTTTACTAAATTATTTGTTATATTTAAATTAATTCAAAGAAACACAGAGCATCTCAAAATATATACAGTAACATAAGGGTTAAAACTAATAGTTTTGTTCCAGAATTTAGAATAGTCTCTGACAGTTTGCTACCAAAATGGTTTGGTGTTATGGCAGCATATATAACTCAGTATGCATAACATTTACTCAGATGAAAACTAATCAATGTTTAACCAGCCAACCTGTTAGAAATAGACAAAATTTCCTTCAGATCTTCCCTTACTGTCTTAACTCTTTTGATACAAACTGTCCCTGGTTCTGTGACACAAACTTCCTGTTTTAAATTTATCTAAATTTAGAAAAAAGAAAAAAAGTTTGTGTTAGTTTCTGCTTCAAACACCAACTTAACAATGACAAAGTTATTCTACTAAATTCTACATTGTTTTCAAAATATTTGAAACAAAAGCTATGTACTTCAATGGAATTATGGTAATAGAAGGATTAACATAAATGTTCGAGAGGCATATGTTGAATGCCATTAACCCTTTTGATCCCAAACCATCTGAGACAGCCCTTGATTCTATGATACAAACTTCTTGCTTTAATACGATTTCTGTCAAACTTTCATGCTGATTTATGTTCCAAACACTCGATTAATTAATGACAAAATTATTTTACAAAATTTCTCACTATTTTCGAAATTAGTTAAAAGAAAACTGCATTTCAACAATGATTAACAAAAGGGTTAAAGTAGCCTGGATTAAAACCTTCCATCAAAATGTCATGTTAATTTATGCTCTAAACACCAGGTTAATGAATGACAAAGTTATTCTGTGATAGGCTTCGTTATTTTCAAAATTAACCCTTTGGCATTCAGATCATGTAATGCTTATTGACTAACATTGTTTTGAATTAATCCCGGCTTATCTCATTGCTTCTAAATGCTGATGATGTGATTGCTTATTTTTAGAATGACATTGTAGGGTATGTGTGAAAAGCCAGATCCAGCTAGGTTGTACATAAAGTAGGTAGGATATTTGGACCAGATGTTTAAATACCTAAGGGTTAATTAAAACAAAGTGTATTTGAACAGAAATATGGTAACAAAAGGGCTAAAAAAAAGAAAAGACAAACTTGACAATGCTGTTCTAAATACTCAATAAACCTGAATCATGGAGGTGCAATGCTTTGTGGTTAGGGTGTCAGATTCATAATCATAAGATTGTGGTTTCAATTCCTGGAGCGGTCAATGTGTTGTGTTCTTGAGCAAAACACTCCACTTCACATTGCTCCAGTCCACTTAGCTGACAAAAGTGAGTAATCTTAAAATGGATTGGCATCCCATCCAGGAGGGGAATATACAGACCATGGAAACTGGGAAACCAGCCCTTATGGGTCTATGTAACTCAGGAAGGGACTTGAAATTTGAACTTGAAATGAATCTGAATTCCAAATATATATATATATATATATAGTAATGTTTATATGCCAACAGAACGTGGCAGTCCTGTAAAGGACTATGTAATTGTTGTTGTAGCCCCAGGAAAACATCTTTTCCAGCTGGCTGCCATATAGCATTCACAAGGGACACAAACTGTGTATCGATAGCCAGCTGGAAAAGATGTTTTTCTGGGGCTACAACAACAGTAACAGTATAGGACAGTCCCACATTCTGTTGGTGTATAAACATTACTATCCTGGTACTATTACTGTAGATCCCTCACTCAGGGATTTAAAACAAGTTGTTTTTCTCTATATATGAAATACGCTTGGCTTGAATACCTCTGACAGAACATGGCTGACCAAGGGCTAAACTACAATGCAATGCCAATATACTCTAATGAGGAGCTTGCCTAAACTGGACCTTTGTGTGGCTCACAAAACCAGAGCTGTTAAAATACTTCAACATAGTAGTTTGGCCTCTGGTCTGATCTGGTTTGGTCTGGTCGGGTCTGGTCTGGTCTGGTCGGGTCGGGTCTGGTCTGGTCTGGTATGTTAGAAAGCCTTCCAGCTGCTTCTCTCACACAGCATATAAACCCATATCAGTGGAACATTGAATGAATGGTATTCATGGTATTCATTGTGGAAATTCTTCTTATTTCATGAAAATTCAATGTAAATAGTAAAGCATGTTTCTGCTTTCAGCAGCATTATAACTGTTTTTCTGAGAGGACAAAAAAAATCTTTTGTTTCCTTACAGCTGTATGGACAGGGACCGGGGTGGGGTGAGAAGGGGGTTCACTTGAGTTGAAAAAAAACACAAGAAACACTTGTTTGTTTCTAAGCATCTCACCTGACAGACTGTAAAGATGTGTCTGAGAGTGGTTCTATGTGTCTGTGTATTTTTAATTGGGAGTAGGTGTTTATCAATCTATCTATCTACATATGTGTGCGTGTGTGTATATATACATATATAGTTACATGTATGTGTGTGTATCTGTGTATATATATATATTTATATACACACATATATACACATGTGTATATGCATATACATATGTATAAATGCAAGTATATATACTTACAGATATACACATATGTAATATATATATGTATATGTATATGTAAGTATGCCTAAATACATATGTATATATATCTATACACACATACATGCCACCACCACCACCACCACCATATGTTTACTGGTTGTATTTTATATACTCCCCCCTTTCACTCTCACTCTCTTTCACATTCTCTCTCTCTCTCTCTCTCACTTTCTCCCCCCCCCCCCTTTTTATAAAACCTTTCATATTCCTGTTTAAAATTTTTCCGCCTTTATTCTTGCATGTTTACACATTTGAATCCATATTTCTATTTAAAACATCCTAGAAATGTAGCACTGTATATTGATTTTACCATGTTTATGTAGCTACAGGCACTGGGATGGCTGTAAGGTAGACAAACCTGTTATGCAATCATGTTGCTTTTGGTTCAATACCATTGTGTGACACCCATGACATGTGTCCTCTACTGTAGTCCTGGGTTGAACAATGCCTCATGAAAGGTTTTTGAATAACAGAAACTGTGCAGAAAACCTTACCTCGTTTTACCTGTTTCAGTCATTCAATTGTGGCCATGCCTGAGCACCCCCTTGAAAGGTTTTATGCAAATGAATTGACCCCAGGACGTTGTTTCTTTTAATAATAATAATAATAATGAGACTATTGCTTGACGAGACCTATTGAGTCAAGTACATCAACATCAATATCAAAATCAAATCAAATGGAAATTGTAGTTGTGACCCCTGTGCTGGTAACATGTAAAAAGCACTATCTGAATGTGGCCGATGCCAGTGTCGCTTTGACTGGCTTCCATGTGGGTGGCATGTAAAAAGTACCATCTGATCGTGGTCAATGCCAGCTCCTCTGGCCCCTATGCCGGTGGCACATAAAAAGCACCCACTACACTCTCGGAGTGATTGGCATTAGGAAGGGCATCCAGCTGTAGAAACACTGCCAGATCAGACTGGAGCCTGGTGCAGCCTCCTGGCTTCTCAGACCCCAGTTGAAGTGTCCAACCCATGCCAGCATGGAAAACAGATGTTAAACGATGATGATGATGATGATATTGTGTATAGTGCTCAGGTGCACTACAACTCATCAAAGGTGCATGTACAGTACATAAGATTATGTACAAAAGTCAAGAAAGTGAACAGTGTATAAGTCATGATATACATGTGTGCATGTGTATGGAGTGGGGGACATCAGGTGTAGTGTTGGCAAATTTGAGGAAGCATAGTGGCTTTAAAGGATGCAATGTCTCATCAGCTAACAACTGATGCAGGTAGTTTGTTCCATGCTTCAGCAACTGAGTGTGAAAAAAATGTTTCTGAAAATCATAAGCTCAATACTTATTCTATCGGTCTCTTTTGCTGAACAGTTAAATTACTTGGATGTAACTTACTATAGCCCCTTATGTATCCCTATATCTCTTCTACTCTTATATCTTCCACCTTACCCTTCTCCATACTGACCTTTCTCCTCATCTGCACTCCCACCCTTCCTCACTCACTACACTATTTTTTACCTCCACCTGTTTACCCCCTCCTCACTCCCTTATGAAAGCATCCGCCCTTCCATTCCCTCCGATGATCTGCTGTCTATGTTCTCTTTTATGCTCACCTTCTTGTTCCTGGAGCATTTACTCTAAAACCTTATCATTACCTTTGCTCTCATTTCCTTCAGCCATATATCTCCTCTACAACATGACACCTGTGCTTGTGCCTCTGTCATACTTTGGCCTTTCAACACCTGGCATACAGCCATCCACCTCCACTTTTCCCTCCCAAGTACTTCCTCTTAATTGTGGAAGCATCTGGTTTCACCTTTTGCGCTGTTCTTTTTCTGTCTTGTAAGTTACATGGCAGCCTCGCTTGTGCTAGTGGCATGAAAAAAAGCACCCAGTATGCTCTGGAAAGTGGTTGGCATTAGGAATGGCATCCAGCCATAGAAACCATACCTAAAATGACATTGGAGCTTGACACAGCCCTACAACTTGCTGCTTTCCTGCCAAACCATTTCACCTATGCCAGTATGGAAAGTGGACACAAAATGATGATGATTATGACACAAGGTGATAATGGTAATGATGACAACGATCACAACAATATATATAACGTGATATAAATTTACACATTTATATATACAGGCACACATGTATGTGTTTGTACATAATGGCTCTGAGTGAGATAACACACGTGGTTCTAATCAGTTCTGAAGCTGGTGAGATACAATTGGATCAAAATCATTGAGAGCCAATGTGGGGTGTCTTTTTTTTTTTTTTTTTTATACCAAGGGCACTATTTCAGTGCCAGGGGAGAACTGCATGTCAGTAAGAACCAGTGGAAGTGCATCTATGCTCAGAAAAATAATAAAACATCATTTTTTATAAATTCATAGTTACGTTCCCTGCCACTGCTTGACAGCCAGTGCTGATGTGTTTACATCTCCGTAACTTAGCAGTTTAGCAAGAGAGACCAACGGAATAAGGACTGAACGTTAAGGAAGAAGTAAGAAGTACTGGGGTTGATTCATTTGACTAAAAATCCTGTAAGGTGGTGCCCCAGTATGGCCACAGTCTAATCACTGAAACAAGTAAAGGATTATAAATTCATAGATATATCCCCCACCGCTGTTTGACAACCAATAATTGTGTGTCTATGTCTCTAACTTAGCAGTTTGGCAAAAAAGACTGTTAGAATATGTGCTTGGCGAGCTGGCAGAATTGTTAGCACACCAGGCGAAATGCTTAGCAGTATTTCGTCTGCCATTACATTCTGAGTTCAAATTCTGCCAAGGTCAACTTTGCCTTTCAGCCTTTTGGGATCGATTAAATAAGTACCAGTTACACACTGGGGCCGATGTAATCAACTTAATCCCTTTGTCTATCCTTATTTGTCCCCTCTATGTTTAGCCCCCTGTGGACAATAAAGAAATATTAGGTTGTCCGAAAAGTGCGTGCCAATTTTTAAAGGAAAGAAAAAGGTCAATAAATACATGCCATTACATTTTTAATCAACCAAATATGAACCATTTTGTTGCACAATGCGTCTCCATCTTTCCTTTAACTTGAAAATACCCTGTTCCAAGAATTTCATGGCAAAGAATTCATCAAGGTATCATTTTACGTCATCCAAGGAATTGAAATTTTTACCATTAAGACTATTCTGCAGAGACCTGAATAAGTGGAAATCTGAAGGAGCAACATCTGGTGAATATGGAGGATGGGGTAACACATCACAGCCGAGCTGCAGCAATTTTTGTCTGGTTCCCAAAGCATCAAGTGCTGAAAATGAACTTTCTTAACTTCCAATTTAAAAGGTTACAGAATTAACACAGATTATAGGAACATTAACCTTCTTCCATGAAAAGAAAGCTTAAACTGTGCTCTAAATGGAGGTGTAGTCAAATCCTATTTTATGGACTCAACCATGTTCTAAAATAAGTTGAAAGGTAAGCTACTATAAATCGGCGCGAACTTTCCGGACAACCCAATAAATATGCGCTTGGTTTTAAAGTAAAAAAAAGAGTATTGGGGTTAATTCATTTAGCTAAAATCTTTCAAGATGGTAGCCCAGCATGGCTACACTCTAATGCCTGAAACAAGTAAGTGATTGTAAATTCGTAGATATGTCCCCCATCATTGCCTGACAACCAGTAATTGTGGGTTTATGTCTCCATAAGTTAGCAGTTTGACAAAAACAACCGATAGAATATGTTTGACTTTAAAGAAAAGGGTTAATTCGTTTAACTAAAATCCTTCAAGGTGGTGCCCCAGCATGGCCACAGTCTAATAACTGAAACAAGTAAATTTATATTGAATTCTACAATTTATATTGAATTTTAATGTTATTTGTCATTTGGAAGAATATTTTTGCCATCATTGGTAATATCAGGAAATACAATAATAATAATTTAACTTTCTATTAAATTTCTTGGTGCTTATACAAAATCATGAAGTGAATACTAATTTTCAAAAGAAAAAATATTTATTAACCTTAAAATAAAATTAAGCAAAACAAAATTCTTATTTGCATACTTGTAATAAATATGTCGATTTTTCTTTTTTTTCCTGTGTCTTCTTTCTGAATTTTATCACCATGTTGGTAATTTACTCGCTTGAGAACCTACCTTCACAAAACTTCATTTAAGAAATTTGTGTTTTTCAGAAAATTATAAGACATTTATTTTGCACCTCTTCTTGCCTTTTAGCTTTTACCTGCTTCAGTCATTAGACTGTGGCCATGCTGGGGCACCCACCTTGAAGTATTTTTAGTCAAAGGAATTGCCCCCCGTACTTCTTTTTTCAGCCCAGTACATATTCTCCCAGTCTCCTTTGCCAAACCACTTACTTACAGGGATGTAAACATACCAACACTGGTTGTCAAACGGTAGTGGGGGACCAACGCAGACACACAGACACACCTATATATATATATATATATATATATATATATATATATAGATAGATAGATAGATAGATAGATAGATAGATAGATAGATAGATAGATAGATAGATAGATAGATATACACAACAGGTTTTTTTCAGTTTCCATCTACTAAATCCACTCACAACGCTTTGGTCTACTCAAGGTTATAATAGAAGACACTTACCCAAGGTGCCATGCAGTGGGACTGAACCCAGAACCATGTGGCTGAGAAGCAAATTTCTTTCTGTATTTCATCGACATGATCACAATCTACTCCCCTGAAAACTTGTCTCTGCAAAAATTCATTAGAAAAAAATGTCTGGCCCCTCTTAAGTTATCATTTTATATTTATCTTTAACAAGGCAGTGAGCTGGCAGAAATGTTAGCACGCCAGGCGAAATGCTTAGCAGTATTTTGTCTGTCTTTACATTCTGAGTTCAAATTCCGTTGAGGTCGACTTTGCCTTTCATCCTTTCGGGGTCAATAAATTAATTACCAGTTGCATACTGGGGTCGATCTAATCGACTGGCACCATCCCCTAAAATTTCGGGCTTTGTGCCTTGAGTAGAAAGGAAACGTTAGCACACCGGGTGAAATGCTTAGCAGTATTTCATTTGTCTTTATGTTCTGAGTTCAAATTCCATCGAGGTTGACTTTGCCTTTCATCCTTTTGAGGTCGATAAATTAAGTACCAATTGCGTAATGGGATCAATCTAATCAACTGGCACCCTCCCCCAAAATTTCGGGCCTTGTGCCTAGAGTAGAAAAGTATATTTGTCTTTTACTTCCTGTATTTACTCTCTCTCTCTTTCTCTTTCTCTCTCTTCCCCCTTCTTTCTATACAATGTAAAGGAATCAACCAACCAACTGACCAGCCAGCATTAATACTGGCTATTATTACCTAGTGGTTAAAGGTGGGGAGCTGGCAAAATCGTTAGCATGCCGGGCAAAATGCTTAGCAGCATTTTATCTGTCTTTGCATTCTGAGTTCAAATTCTACTGAGGCTGACTTTACTTTTTATCCCCTTGGGGCCAATAAAATAAATACTAATTGATCACCAGGGCTAGTGTAATCGACTTACCCCATCCTTCAAAATTGCTGGCCTTGTGCCTAAATTGGAAACCATTATTAAATAGAGATTAAAGAAGGCAAGCCTGCAGAATTGTTAACATGTTGGAGAAGATAGTTAGTGATATTTCTTCCGGCTTTACATTCTGAGTTCAAATTTCACTCTGGTCAACTTTGTCTTTCATCCTTTTGGAGTTGAAAGGCAAAGGTGCCACTGCATGGCACCTTGGGCAAGTGTTCTTTACTGTAACCTTGGACCAACAAAAGCCTTGTTAGTGGATTTCATTGATGGAAGCTGAAAGAAATTTGTTGTATATATATATATATGTATTGTGGATCTGTGTGTCTGTGTCTGCACATGTCCCCCACCACTGCTTGACAACCAATTTTGGTATATTTATGTCCCTGTAACTTAGCAGTTCGACAAAGGAGACTAAGCAATTGACTATCCACTTTCCCTAAAATTTCAGGCCTTGTGCCTTTCGTAAAAACAGAGATTACTGTTTTAGTATTGAAATGCTTAGCAGTATTTCATCTGTGGCTATGTTCTGAGTTCAAATTCTGCCAAGATCAACTTCGCTTTTCGTCCTTTCCGGGTCAATACTGGGGTCGATGCAATTGACTTAAACCCTCCCCAAAACTTTCAGGCCTCATACCTAGAGTAGAAAAGAATATTGAAGCTTAAGAAGTTTCTGTTTTTTTCTTTTCAGGAGCATCTGAAGGAATTGGCTAACCTTGAACTGAATTGTGCTGATCCAACTCTGAAGGAAAAAACTTACCTGAAACTGAGAGAAATAGAAAACGAGAGAAATAAACTGTTACAATTCAACAAAAAGAAGTGCATCAGTTTGCCAAAATTTGAGGTAAACCACACATTCTCTTTTCTCCTTTTGTTTCCTTCAAATCTCTCTCATCTGTCTTTTATAAACAGACTGGAAGAGAAAGATTTCAATGTTCTGACATACACTGTCTTTGCAGTTGTAATGCTTATGGTTAAAGGCCTGTTTGGTTAGAATTGACCAAGTGTTAAACAACCATAACAACAACAACTGCAAGACATAGAGTGAACCAATGGGAGAGCTTGTATTTGGTCACTTGACCTGCAAGAAATAGCAGCTAGATCTTCATGCACGTCTTTAAAAAGGAAGGAAGAACCTGACTATTGTAATTTTTAGACATACCATCTCTTCAACAAAAGAAAAAATGTAAAACTGGGCAAGTTAACCAAATCTAGAATGTCTTTGAAAATAAATCTACAGAGTAAGGTCTAACTTGGAGTACAGGGTAAGATCTAACTTGGATTACAAGACAAGATCTAACTTGAAGTACAGGGAAAGGTCTAACTTGGTGTACAGGGCAAAGTCTAACTTGGTGTACAGGCATAACTGTGTGGTTGGGAAGTCTGTTTTGCAAGTACGTCTTTTCAGGTTCATTTTAACCCTGCAGAAAATGTTTTCTGTTTTGAGTTGATTAAAGTCTTCTTAATGAGAGTTAGTAAATGACAACTGTACTGAATCCTGTTGAAACCTATTGTTGCTTTTGAGCCGTGGATTTTGCCCAGTTTAACATCATTGCCTGGCCCTTTGGCCTTTGGTTCTTGTAGGTCATTCCAGTTGCTAGTAATTGGACCCAATTTCTTGATCTGGTGATAACGTCTTTCTATCCTTCCATATGTTCTAGGGGTCCCTAAAAAGGGTTAATGAGCCCCACTTCTCTTGCTTTCATTTATAACAAATATAAGAATTTACATGATATGTGAAACATTTATGACATTTTCTAGGGATCTGTTAGTATTTTGGCTAAGGTTGATACTTGGGGTTTCAAATCTGTCATCAGGAGGACATCGTAGGAGAAAGGGAAGGAAATTTTAGTGTCATGTAAGGGTTGTATTCAGTCAGTAGACACACACACACACAATGAACCAGCAGGAAAGCTTGTACTGGGTTGCTTGACCTTATAGAAATAGCAGCTAAATCTCCATATTTGTCTTTAAAAAAAAACAAAGGCATGAATACTGTGGTTGAAAATATACTATGTCAGACACACATACGAGAGAGTGCTGAAAAGTTGCAGGCTTTAAGGTATCGCGAAAGGCCTGGCTGGAGGCCCAACCATCCAAGTTCTTTTACAGGGCTTAGAAAAACTGAAATACCATTGCAATAAGTGTGTGAATTTGAGAGAGGAATATGTTAAAATAAAATCATAATTAACTGATCCTCCTGAATTTTCTTTTACCCAAAGCCAGGAACTTTTCAACACCCCCTCATGTCACCCTTATAACCACAGTCAACCTAGATAAAAATATCATAAGGTGAGCCCACCCCCACCACACTCTATACCTCAATTCCACCTTGGAAGTATCTAAACTTGACCTTAAATACACAAAACCTAATTCATGAAATAACTGTATGTAGGTCATGGTATGTAGGGCTTTTCACTGCCTTCCCATTTAAGAAAAGAAGGGTGTTGCTTATCTATTAATTTCATATCGTTTCATATTAAGCTATCTCTTATTTCTTATCTTTTATCAGTCTGTCTTTCTGTTTGGTTGTCTCATATTTCTATATTTTATTCACCAAGGAACAAAACTTGCATTAGTATTTTATTTATTTGGATTCAAGTAAATCTCTCCTTCTCCTTTCCTCTTGTTTCCTCTTTGTATTGTATTTTGTATTTCCTTTTCTCTCCTTTTTCTTAATTCCACACTGATACATAAATACATATGCTTAATAAAAACTCTTGACTCCGTCGGTCACGAATGATCATGGGTGCAACTAAGAGGTTCCCCTCTGGGGTAAAAGTCTGGGCAGAAAGTTGCCTCACCAGTGAACACACAACCTAGGGTTGTTATTATGGAAGACCAGAGGTTGTCCACGCATACCAGCTTTTCCCTCTCCAAGCCACTGATGTTATCCAAGGGAAAGGCAAAGGCTGATACAGCTTGGCACTAGTGATGTCACAACTTATTTGTACAGCTGAATGAACTGGGGCAATGTGAAATAAAGTGTCTTGCTCAAGAACACAACACGCAGCCCAGTCCAGGAATCGAACTCACAACCTCACGATCATAAGCTCGATGCTCTAACCACTGAGCCATGCACCTTCACATATGCATAATACATACATACATACATATATATATATATATATATATATATATATATATATATATATATCATGTGTATGTGTGTGTCTGTGTGTGTGTGTGTGTGTGTGTGTGTGTGCATGTGTGTGTGTGTACACACACATATATGCATATGAGTGGTACTGGTAACATGTAACCCAGTACAACCTGTTGCATGGTTGGGTCGTCGGCGACTAAACCGGCAACCCCACCAAGCTTGCTTGGTGAGGAGAGTGTTTATTGGACACCCTGAGGGATGAAAAACAAGACCCGTCAAAGGGCGGAGGAACTCTTGAGAGTCCACAGCCATCCAATAAATGTCTTAAGGCTGTATCATGCGCGGGGACACAGAAATAATCGGACTCCTAGACTTTCTTAGGGCATCCTTCTAGGAGAGGGTAACTCAAGTAAATGGGATAACTCCAACATAAAACCTGCAGCTCAGTGGTTACCGATGATGTTGACTTGTTCTTCTTTTCGGATTATGGCTGCTGTTGCTTAGTGAGTGGGATTGACTCAGTGCCCAGCCTTTCCTCACTTTAAAAAAATCTTCTTGCACAAGCATTGCACGATAACAACATTGATTAAACTTCGTGAAATGGCCATACTCGATAACAAGGGTGCAGCCACCATATGCATATGTGTGTGTATATATATATACACACACACATACACATACACACACACATGCATACGTATGTAATGTTACAATTAAAAAAACCACAAGTCTTGTTAAATACAGCCTCCTGGGGTCGATGTATTTAACTTGTGGTTTTTCTTATAACATTATCTTTACTCTCTTAGATGATTGACTTCGATACGAATGGTTGAAGCTTTACAACAACATTCATATATATATATATAAGAATGGCTGTGTGATAAGAAACTTGCTTCCCAACCTCATAGTTCTGGGTTCTGTCCCACTGCGTGGCACCTTGGGCAAGTGTCTTCTACTATAGCCTCGGGTTGAGCAAAGCCTTGTGAGTAGATTTGATAGATGGAAACTGAAAGAAACCCATTGTGTGTGTATATATATATATATATATATATGTGTGTGTGTGTGTGTGTGTTTGTGTGTGTGTTTGTGTGTGTGTGTGTGTGTGTGTGTCTGCGTTTGTCCCCCCACCTTCACTTGACAACTGTTGTTGGTGTATTTACATCCCCGTAACTTAGCAGTTCAGCAAAAATGACCAATTGGATGAGTACTAGACTTACAAAGAATAAGTCCTGGGGTCAATTTGTTCAACTAAAGGTGGTGCTCCAGCATGGCTACAGTCAAATGACTGAAACAAATAAAAGAAAAAAAGAATATACATGTGTGTGTGTGTGTGTGTGTGTATATATATATATATATATATATATATATGTATATACATGCAATTGCAGCATGGAAGGTGTTTATAAGCCATTTAAAAAACACACAAAAACTGTTAGATTCACTTCAACATTTAAATTTAATTTGCCAAAATATTTTCATCGCTTTGAGACCGTGACCTGTTCACTGACAAAATTCCATGCTGCATCACAGTGAACAGGTCGCGGTCTCAAAGCAACAAAAATATTTTGGCAAATTATATTTAAATGTTGAAGTGAATCTAACAGATTTTGTGTGTTTCTTAAATGGCTTATAAACACCTTCCACGCTGCAATTGTTTTTGTTTCAGCACACGATTTCAGATCAGGTCATTTGCTTTGCAAGTACATCTCCGTAATACATACATACATACATACATACATATATATATATATATATATATATATATATATATATATATATATATATATATATATATAACCCGTGGCCTATGCCAGGGGTGTAACCAGCTCATTTATGCGTCCCTTTCCTTCAGTGGACGATAAACTCTGCTTGCGAAGACCTGTTGAGGCAAGTGAAATTGAAATCAAATCAAATAATTCGATGACTGACACCCATGCCAGTGGAGCGCTAAGAGCACCATTCAAATGTGATCGCTACGAGCATCGCCAAACTTGCACTTGTGCCGGTGGCACGTGAAAAGCAACATTCAAGCGAGGTCATTGCCAGTGCCGCTGGACTGGCTCCTGTGGCATGTAGAAAACACCACTTGAGCGTGGTCGTTGCCAGTACCGCTTTACTGGCTCTTGTGCCGGTGGCACATAAAAGCACCCACTACACTCTCGGAGTGGTTGGCATTAGGAAGGGCATCCAGCTGTAGAAACTCTGCCTGGTGCAGCCATCTGGTTTGCCATTCATCAGTCAAATCGTCCAACCCATGCTAGCATGGAAAGCGAATGTTAAACGATAATGATGATGATGATATGTATACATATATATATATTAGATGATATATATATGATGATATGTATATATATATATATATATATATATATATTGTGTGTATATATATTCATATATGAGTGGATAAACAAAAGGAGGGCACTCAACAAATTTATTGGGAGTTACATGTATGGATCAAAACAGTTTGATTCAAATTTGTTGGTACTCTCAAGTTTCAAGCATGATGCTAGTCATCAGCCATTTTGAATTGATTGTTATTACCATAAGGGGGGCTGCAATTGGTTGAGGAAGGTCACATGGTGTCCTGGTTTGATGTTGGTATATCGGTAACAGTTAGTTGGAAAATGCCTCATGGTGAACAAGAAATTGACCGTGTGGTGGACAGGAAATTGGTTGGGTTGTTGGAGGGGAAGTAGGAAGGGGGTGGTAACTCCTGTTGAGTTTTAACCCTTTGCACTCAGGTTCCTCAGCCCAGGACCGCAGCCTAGCATTCTGGCATAAAAGGCAAAGTCAGATATGAAAAATTGTGTCACCATAAATGGTATAAATGCCTACAGGAACATGGTTCAGCCAGTCAGGCTGGCTGGTGTGTAACCAAATGAGCTGAAACCTCCTTCTTAAATAGTCTACTTAAACCTTCTATGACAGAATAATGACAGAATAATAAATAGTGTTCCAATACACACACAGACGTACATACATACATACACCCATACATACATACATACATACATACATACATACATACATACATACATTCCTGATGATTCTCTGAAATGAGATGAAAGCACTAAATAAACAATTATTGAAAATTCTGAGAACCTCCTTTTACATATAAAATTTGTACACCACTTGAAGCAGTCTATACAGACATACACACACACACACATATATATTATATATTATATATTATATATAATATATATATATATATATATATATATATATATTATATATATAATATATATATATATATATAGATAGATAGATAGATAGATAGATAGATAGATAGATATACACATACACATACATATACATATGCATATATATATTATATATACAGGAGTTGGACAAAATAATGGAAACACCTTAAAATTTCAAACAATTTATTTTAAGATGGAGTAGGACTGCCTTTGGCAGTAATTACAGCTTAAATTCTACAAGATATGGACTCATACAAAGTTTGAATTGTTTCCAAAGGAATTTTTATCCATTCTTCAGCTAAAACAGTCTCCAGTTCTTGTAGTGATGATGGTGGAGGGTATCGACTCCTTACTTGTTTTTCTAAAATGCACCATAAATGTTCAATAATAATGAGATCTGGGGACTGTGGTGGCCAGATAAGATATTCGATTTCACTAGAATGTTCGTTGTGCCATTCAGTAACAACTTCAGCTGTGTGAATTGGTGCATTATCATCCTGAAAGATTGCATTTCCCTCCAGAAACAGGTCCGCAACCATAGGATGAATTGTATCAGATAAAATGCTTAAATAGTCTTGACTATTAATTCTGTCATGAAGGAAACCATTGGGCCAGCAGATTTCCATGATATAGCCCCACCAGATTATCACAGATCCTCTTCTATGTTTAACAGAATGAAGAAGGCAGTCTGGGTCAAATGATTCTTTTGGCTGTCTCCACATGTATACTTAGCTGGTGGTTGAAAATAAGGTAAAGGATGACTCTTCCGAGAAAATAACATTCTTCTACTGCTGTAGGAACCAATTCTGTAGGTTTTTACTCTACTCTAAACACTTTGCAACATTTGTTTTTGAAAGTTGTGGTTTTCTGATTGCAGCCCTCTTGTGAAATCTGGCCTTGTGCAGCTCCCGGCAAATAGTTTTTTGTGAAAACTGGGTTCATGAAGTGGTCATTAAGCTCTGCAATGATTTCAGGATCTGTAGTTTTGTTATCTTTTCTAACAGTTTGCATAAGAGTCTGACGGTCCCTATCTGAAAGTTTTGGTTTGACAAGGAGGTTTTTCCCTCTTTCTCAAAGGCTGTAATTACTTTCAAGACAGTACTTCTTGATACACCAAACATTTCGGCTGTTTTCATTACACTAGTGCCTGTCATACGAGCATCAACAATTTGACTTCTTTGAAAGTCCGATAGATTTGTCATTTTAATGAATTTTGATTACTTTTTTCTGATGATATCTGAAAAGAAACAGCAATTTTAGCAAAACATATTAAGCAACACTAAAACATAAATCAAATAACATAAAAATAAACAAGCTTTTGACAGTTTTATAGATATTTTAAAATTACGATGCTAGGTGTTTCCATTATTTTGTCCAGCCCCTGTATATATATATATATATATGGATCAGAACAGTTTGATTCAAATTCGTTGGTACTCTTGAGTTTCAAGCGTAATGCTAGTCGTCAGCCATTTTGAATTTGAATGATAGAAGTTGATTGTCGATTGGTCGAAGAAGGTCATGTGGTTTTGTGGTTTGATGTTGGTATATCGGTAACAGTTAGTTGGAAAATACCTCATATATATATATATATATATATAATATATATATATATATATATATATTGATAAAAACGGTAAGACAACAAAAGAACGAAGGACACCTCGATATTATGTAAATAGAGGAATTTATCTGTAAATGTAATATGTAACTATTATTCAGTAGCCATGATAAAACTCCGAGGTTTGGATGCCAAGGTGGAAATTCACACCGCCATCTCTTTAGTTATCCGGCCATCGGAAAAATGCTATGATAAATTACCATTATTCAAAGGGAAATTACTGTGTGATTGACCATTATTAAGACAAAAGAGCTATTTGAATGACCGCTAAATAAGGTAAGGCGGTAAAAAGTTCATAGTGTTGGCGTAAGCGCGCCTGTTCATACCTACACATGTGCGCCCGCACACCCACAAGCATGCGCTTAAAGCTATACATTCATCCACCCTCACTTGAAAACGTACACATTCTCACTCTCATCCATCGCCAAATGTATATGCATATACATAGAAACCCACATACACACACGCCCACCGTAATGGTTCATACACACGTCTATATACGCACAAGCACAAGAAAAAACAGGGTTAAGGGTAACAATACAGAAAAAAGGCATAAGGGAGTATACAAAGAGTAAACCACATCTATATACGCACATACCCTTATGCACACATACACACACGCCTATATACGCACACACACATGCACACACAAAAAGGATTGTACATATGTCCAACACAAGACGTATGGATGATGATGATGATGATGGTGGTGGTGGTGGTGGTGGTGGTGGTGGTGATGGTGATGGTGATGATGATGATGATGATGGTGGTGGTGGTGGTGGTGGTGATGGTGATGGTGATGGTGATGATGATGATGATGATGATGCATGCATCATCATCATCATGTATTTATGTATCTGTATCTCTCATTCACATTGACGTGGACTTCTTTACTCTTGATCGTTTTTCTTAGGTATCCCCTCTCTTGTCTTTTTAGGAATATGAAATTACTAGGGGGAGTAGATTCCCATTCCCTTCACTCTCCCACCTCTTTTAGTTGCCTCTTACACCCCGCAGGGAATACAGTGGCTGCTTTCTACCAATCCCCACCACTACCACCACTCAGTCACAGTAGGGTTAGCTAGTGAACCCATAGAGTAGACCTGGGAATAATAGTGGGTAAGAGGTGGCTCCACACTCTTCAAACCCTGAAACCAGGGCCCCAGGGTCCCACTACTGGATGTAGTTTATAGTCATACCCAGGGCAAAGGGGTACAAAACCAGCATGATGTGGCAGAAGTAAACCAGCATATGGTGTCGGGTCCTGCTGCTGATATTGGGGGTTGTGCTCTATGCCTTGACCTGAGCATAGAATGGGGCTTGCCTCTTTGAGCTGGGAAATGAATGGAATGTCTGGTGTGTGTCTTGTTGTGGTTACCCCTCCTGAAACAAAATGGGGAATAGGCCCAGGTATATAAAAAAAAAATCCCCTCTCAGTGATTCTTTCTTTCTCTCTCTCTTTTTCTCTCTCTCATACACACACACATGCACACAGATATACACAAACACACACTATCATCATCATCATTATCATCACCCTCATAGTTTCCTTCGGCAGTTTCATGTATCTCCTTCCACCTCACCCCACCCACCTTAGCAATTAATTCCCCGTTAACTCATTTTTGCACCATTTAATTGCAATAAATCCATAATAGAGAGACAGAATAATCAGATATTTTCATTAACCTACGTTAAGTGTCTCGTTGTGTCATTAGTGTGGGTCATTAAAGTAGGGGAAGAAGAAAAAGAAGAAGAAGAGGGAGGAGGAGGAGGAGAAGGAGGAAGAGCAGGAGAAGGAGGAAGAGCAGGAGAGCAGGTTGACAAATTGGTAGTTTTGGTGTTTTATAGGTATATGGTGGTGAGGGTGGGGTGGCTGGCCAGTGGTGGTCATTGTAGCTATGGTAGTGGTGACAATGGGAGAATGTGGAGGTGGTGGTCATGGTTGTGTTTGCAGTGATGGTGCTGGTGGTGATGGTCTGCTGCTAGTGGGCAGTAGCAATAGTAGTAGTAGTAGTAGTAGTAGTAGCAGCAGCAGCAGTGACAGCAGTGGTGGAAAGGTGGGTGATGGAGGGGGAGTCATCATGGAGAGGTGTGTTTGTTGTTATGGTCATCTTCATTGTTGTCATTGTTATAGTGGTGGTCGTGGTGAGGTTGTCCACGGTGAGGGTGGTGGTAGCAGTAGTGGTGATGGTGGTGGTGACAGTACTTGGGTGTTGTCGTTGTGGAGGTATTTATGATGGCAGTGTTAGTGGCGCTGGTGGTGTTGATGTGCTTGGTGTTGGTGGTGGCCACAGCATTTCTGATGGCAGTAATTGTTAGAGAAAATTCTTTGGACAGAATACAGACTTGGTCTTGTTAGACAAAAATTCTTTAATCAATTAGAATTTGAAATATCTATAGGATTAGTTCATTATTTTTTTCTCTTATAATTAAGATCAGTTTATTAAAAGCTATCTGGTTTACTCACCTTATCTATAATCTATGACACAGTTGTGTATGTGTATGCTTGTTGCACATATACATGTGTGTGTGGTGAGAAGCTCTTGGTGAATGGTGTCTGTATCAAAATATAATGATATCTTTTGGTCTTTTGTTCCTTACACTGTTTTAGCCATCATGTCTGTGACCTTGCCAATGACTCTGTTGTTCTATTGGTGCATCTAGTGTTTTGTTAGATCTTCTGTAGCTTTTGATGTTGCATCTATGGCCTTGTCTGTGCATCTATAGCTTTGTACACCTACAACCTTTCTGGTGCACCTGTAGCCTTCCTGGTGCTCTTGTGGTTTTGCTGCTACATCTGTAGTCTTACATTATTTACATCTGATGGATATTTGTCCTCATCTTGTTTGTACAACATTTTGGCTGATATACCCTCCAGCCTTCATCAGGTGTCTTGGGGAAATTTTGAACCTGGGTTATCATTCCTAAGGTATTTTTAGATGTTATTATTATTATTATTATTAATGAGTGAGAGAGCAGTGCATGCCATCAAAGTGACACTGGGGTAAAATATACGAAGCCCAATATACCCATCATGACTACCCGTCTGATAAAGGTACACCAGGCACATGCATCACAACCATATGTGCGCGACATGGTGATCTCATATCAAGATAAACAGCACATGACCTTGCAGGTGGGGCCCAGTTAGAATTTTCTTCAGGTTGAGTAGCCCATCCCGCTCAAACGGTCCCTGAATAAGGGTTGTTTAAGGATGTTGAAAGAACCACCCATGTTTCCAGAGGTGAATTATTCAAACCCCAAAGAATCCCTCTCAACACATGGCTATGATGCTCCCCCACTACTTCTGCTCGTGATCAGAGATGCACATATCGTCAGCCACTAAGGGACATGCTCAACTGGTTACGGTCAAACAACTGACAAGCAAATCTGTGGTATTGAGCAGAATATTTGCTGTAGCCCATCTTTTATACCAAGACAAAACAATGTACATGATAACACTTCCAATCAGTTAAGATCAGAAGCCATGAGAGCCACTGCCTGGTACTGCATCAGGGCATTTATTATTAATATTATTATCATTATTATTATTATCATTATTATTATTATTATTATTATTATTATTATTGAGTGAGAGAGCAGTTCATGCCATCAAAGTGACACTGGGGTAAAATATACGAAGCCCAATATACCCATCATGACTACCCGTCTGATAAAGGTACACCAGGCACATGTATCACAACCATATGTGCGCGACATGGTGATCTCATATCAAGATAAACAGCACATGACCTTGCAGGTGGGGCCCAGTTAGAATTTTCTTCAGGTTGAGTAGCCCATCCCGCTCAAACGGTCCCTGAATAAGGGTTGCTTAAGGATGTTGAAAGAACCACCCATGTTTCCAGAGGTGAATTATTCAAACCCCAAAGAATCCCTCTCAACACATGGCTATGATGCTCCCCCACTACTTCTGCTCATGATCAGAGATGCACATATCGTCAGCCACTAAGGGACATGCTCAACTGGTTACGGTCAAACAACTGACAAGCAAATCTGTGGTATTGAGCAGAATATTTGCTGTAGCCCGTCTTTTATACCAAGACAAAACAATGTACATGATAACACTTCCAATCAGAAGCCATGAGAGCCACTGCCTGGTACTGCATCAGGGCATTTATTATTATTATTATTATTATTATTATTATTATTATTATTGTTCAGGTCACTGCTTGGAATCAAACTTAGAATCTTGGAGTTAGTAGCCTGCGCTTTTAGCCACTACGCCATATGCCCGTGGTTAAGAGCGCAGGCTACTAACCCCAAGATTCCGAGTTCGATTCCAAGCAGTGACCTGAACAATAATAATAATAATAACATCGAAAAAATACCTTAGGAATGAAAACCCAGGTTCGATATTTCCCCAAGACACCTGAAGAAGGCTGGAAGGCATATCAGCCGAAAGGTGTTAACAACAAACAAGATGAGGACAAATATCCGTCAAATGTAAATAATGTACATAATTCTTCATCTGTTAAATATAGAACTGTATCTGTAGTCTTACTTGTACTTCTATGGCATTCATATTGCACTGCCTGTTCTAGGATTTCTTTTTACACCTACAGCATTTCTGGCATACCTGTATCATGTGTGGTGCATCTGTAACCTTCTTTATGCACCTGCAACTTTGCTGCTACATCTATGGTCTACCTCATGCACCTATGTATTTCTTGGTGCACTGCTTGTTCTAGGATGTCACATCTGTATCTACTGTATACTCTGAAGTCCATGTTTTGGCTTGTTTATCATTGTTAGTTGAGATGATGGACGGGACATGAAACTAACCAATAACACATCAAGATATCACATAAATGGGTGATACAGAATATCAGCAAGTATCACAGCTACATATCACATAGATATAATTTATGATGTTAATGTTTCCTTCCAGAAACGGTTTCCAGCAAACCCCTTCAGTTTGCTTGGCAGTATCACTGCTTCTGTGAAGGACACAGTGCAAGATGGCCAGATGCCATAGAACTGACAAAAGATCTGTTTATTCTTTTATGCTTTTTTTACTTGTTTCAGTCAATTGACTGTGGCCATGCTGGAGCACCACTTTAAGGGGATTTTAGTCAAACAAATCGACCCCAGGATTTATTCTTTGTAAGCCTAGTACTTATTCTATCAGTCCCATTTGCCAGACTGCTAGATTACAGGGATATAAACACACCAACATCGGTTGTCACAAACACACAAATGTATACATACACACACACACATACACACACACACATACACAGACACACACACACACACATATGACGGGCTTCTTCCAGTTTCTATTTCCCAAATCTGCTCACAAGGCTTTGGTTGGCCCAAGGTTATAGTAGAAGACACTTGCCCAAGGTGCCACACAGTAGAGCTGAACCCAGAACCTTGTGGTTGGTAAGCAAGCTTCTTCCCATATGACCATACCTGCGCCTATCATTCACTTATTTAACTTAAAGTGATAAAATCCACTTTGTCTTGCATTCTTTTGAGAAGTCATGTATACAGATGGTTAATATTGAATATCAGCAAGTGTTACTTCTAGATATCACATAGCTGGTTGATACAGAATACTTGTACACTGTATATCTATATATATCACATAGAAGATTGATACAGAGTACTAACATGTGGTACATCGGGATATCATACATGGTTGATGCAGAAGAGTGTGAGTAACCATGTAGCTCTTCTACAGCAAGAAACCCATTCAGTTCTGATTCTTCTTTTATACCTTAACCTCTTATCTCCTAGCATAAAGCTTTCTTTCTCTACTGTAGCTCCACTGAGTCGAAAAGGATCTTGGTCTTGTGGGCCACATGATGATTTCACAAGTGCTGGTGCCATATAAAAAACATTCAGTATTTGCTGTAGAATGACAGGCATTATGAAGGGCCTCAAGCCACAGAAACCTGGTCAAAACAGACAGTGGAACATGATGCAGTCCTTAGAATCATTGGATCCTGTTGACCCATCCAGCCCATGCTAGCATAGAACATTGACATAAAATATGATGATCGTATCTAGATGTAATACTTGCTTTATATATACACATATACACACACAGATTATGCATACATGTGTGTGTGTGTGTGTGTGTAATGAAACAATACATTACTGGTTATGGCATACAACTGATCAGAATGTAGTTTTGTGCCAGGTATTGCTATTTAACAACCAAACAATACTGATGGCTCTTCACACATGTTGTACTTCTGGTGCTAAAGAGGCTCTGCACTTCCAGCCAAAATATTGAAGGGGTCCTAAATATTCTCTTGTGACAGTGCTTAGAATGAAACCTTTGGTAACATTTCAAGATAACCAGTAATGTTTTGTTTAATGATATATCTATCTATATATATATATATATATATAATACATATAGGCACAGGAGTGGCTGTGTGGTAAGTAGCTTGCTTACCAAGCACATGGTTCTGGGCAAGTGTCTTCTACTATAGCCTCAGGCTGATCAAAACCTTGTGAGTGGATTTGGTAGACGGAAACTGAAAGAAGCCCATCGTATATATATATATGTATGTATGTGTGTGTATATGTTGTGTATCTGTGTCCCCCCCCCACATCGTTTGACAACCAATGCTTGTGTGTTTAGGTCCCCATAACTTAGCGGTTTGGCAAAAGAGACCAATAGAATAAGTACTAGGCTTACAAAGAGTAAGTCCTGGGGTCGATTTGATTCAACTAAAGGTGGTGCTCCAGTCAAATGACTGAAACAAGTAAAAGAAGAAAAGAAAAGAAGGAATATATATATATATCATCATCATTGTAATCATTTAATGTCTGTTGTCCATACTGGCATGGGTTGGATAGTTTGATCAGAGTTGATAAGCTGGGGAGCTGTACCAGGCTCCAGTCTTTGTCATGGTTTCTACAGCTGGAGGCCCTTCCTAAAGTTTATGTGACACTGCACGACATGAGTGCCTTTACATGGCACTGGCACAAGTGCTTTTTATGTGGCCCCAGCACAGGACTCTCGCAGGCCTATCCTATTCACTAGGGTGGTGGGGGGGAAACAGCTTTAACACTTCTGCTGTGGAGTATGGGTCTTCTTCAATACAGCAAGGTGCCCAGTATCTCGGTTTTATGTCATCTCGTCTGAAAGGTTCAGCGTCCTGAGGTTGTCCTTCAGTGCTTCATCCCATGTCTTCCTATATATATATATACACATATATTTGTATATCATCATCATCATCATCATCATCATCATCACAATTGTTTCAATGTCCACATTTCCATTCTGGCATGGAGTGTATGGAATTTGCTGAACCAGATTTCCCCACAACCTGATGCCCTTCCTGTCACTAATTCACACCTATTTCCAAGTAAGGCATTATTAACCTCATGACTGGACATGTTTCCATGGAAATGACAACTGCTTGGATGATGGCAACACTCATTTGCAACTATCATATGGTGTCGAGCAAGGAGACACACATGCTCATAAATACATACATACATATATATATGTATATGTATGTAAGTGTGTGTAAAGATATATATATATATATGTACTTATAAATTAAGGATATAATCATTAAAATGATTGTATCAGTGGCTAGCGTATAAAAAAAGTGACCATATTTTGTAAATCTTCTTGCCCACTACCTTGCATCCGACCTAGGGTTGTAAATAGAGAACTGATTTAGAGTGGATTGTAGGTATTTGACATCTACGTTTAGCATAAAGGTGCTGGTATTCTAGAGCCCTTAATTATATTTCATAATTATATACTTATATATATATATATATATATATGATGGGCTTCTTTCAGTTTCCATCTACCAAATCTACTCACAAGGCTCTAGTTGGCACAGGGCTGTATTAGAAGACACTTACCTAAGTTGCCATAGAGTAAGATTGAACCCAAAAGCACATTCTTGAGAAGTAAGTTTCTTATCCACACACCCACACACTCAAGCTGTTCTGATGTGTCTCACTAACAGCCGCCATTAATTTAATTTAGTTTTTGTGAACCTAATTCTCATTTATCTAAAAAATGTCGTTAATCTATGCAATAATATTCTTCTATCTGCAGACTCCAACACCTATTAAGATGACAAAAGCAGCTGTCCTCAGAGAAGGAAAAGTTCATTTAAAGGAAGAAGAAGCAGAACTAAAATGGTAAATTCAGAAATTTTATAAAAGTCAATAGAAATAAAGAATGTATCAGCTTATTTCCAAAACCATTTTCTCCATAACGAAATACAGTGAATGGCTTTCTTACACATTCAAATATGCCTCGAGCAGATTTGAACTGGTAATAACATTGCATTTATGCATATCACTGCTAGTCAGCCTGTATTTTATTTATGGTGAGCCACTGAATAGCACAACCAATCATTGAACAATGGTAAGAATATCATGAGATTGACCTGTCTCTCGTGTCAGTTTGCAGCACTTCCCTTTCTGGTGTTTGTAGCTGAAGAGGAGATAATCACTTTGAAATGCATGCATCCAACAGTCTAATTTGGGGGATACTGTGGACTGCCTTGTTGTATTTACACCTATTTGTCTATAGTGAGAAATTTTCTCCATGACAAATTACAGGGAATGGTTTTCTCATGGGGTCAAATATGCCTCAAGCATATCTGAACTGCTAACAAGCTTGTATTTATACGTTAAGTCTGAATACAAGTTAGTGTGGTCACTGCTGGAACACCTTTCTTCATAAGTCTGAAGCTAAGCAACCACAACAATAACAACACCATTAACAACAACACCAATAATAACAACAATAACGACGCCAATAACAACAACAACACCAATAACTACAACAACAACAACAATAACCACAACAATAACAACAGCAGTAACAACAGCAATAACAACACCGATAGCAACAACAATAACAACAGCAATAACAACACCGATAACAACAACCACAACAATAACAATGACAAAGCACTAATCTCCACCGAACTGATTCCTCCCTCATTTAATTGACTTCGTTTATCAAATTAATAAATGAGATCAGTAATGAATTGTTTGAGTAATTGTTCATTTTCACATCCACTGATTAGTAAATCCAACATTTCTGATTGTGTAATATATTGTTGTATTGGTGTAGGCGTGATTGTGTGATTGAGAAGTCTGCTTCCTAACCACATGGTCTCAGGTTCAGTTCCACTGAGTGAAACCTCGGACAACTGTCTTCCATTGTAGCCCCAAGATATCCAAAAGCCTTGTGAATGGATTTGGCATACAGAAACTGCTAGAAGTCTACCATATATGAGTACACATGTGTGTGTATATATATTATCATCATCATCATCGTTTAACGTCTGTTTTCCATACTGGCATGGGTTGGACGGTTTGACTGAGGTCTGGAGAGCCAGCAACTGCACCAGGCTCCAATTTGATCTGGCAATGTTTCTACAGCTGGATGCCCTTCCTAATGCCAACCACTCCAAGGGTGTAGTAGGTGCTTTTTATGTGCCACCAGCACAGTGATATATATATATATATATATATATATAGAGAGAGAGAGAGAGAGAGAGAGAGAGAGAAGAATACAGAGTACATTCAAACACAAAAGAGATATCCGAAGATTTTAATTAATGATAAAATGTTTTTTGGCTAATTCTGGAAGAAAATCAGCAATTTATTTATTTAGTGCTGGTTGAGTTCCGCATCTGCGCAGTAAATTCGAAATATTAGAACCTATAGACACGTGGCTGATTACTTATAGCTCCATGTCTATGGATTCAGTCTTGGCAACCTACTGAGGATGCAGCACCAGATATAGACTGAAATTATCTTATTTCAATCTGTATTTAAGTCTGCAGAAACCTTGCAGGGTCTAGGATTAAAGTAAAAGTTTTTATTTTTCAATCACTTTCGGAATTACAATTGGTGGCTTGGAGTTTTAACTGCTCTTTCTAGCAAGTCAAGTATCCTATTCTTCGGGTATCTCTTTTGTGTTTGAATGTACACTGTATTCTTCTCTGAATAATATATAGTCTATTGACTAATCTTTTCTTTCTCGCTAGACCACTGGTAACTTAGAATTTTTCAATGAATATTCTTGCTACCCTAAGATTTTAATATATATATATATATTCTTCTTAATCCTTTTTCGCCCCTTGTGGAGCATAGGGCCTCAACAGTTGTTTTCTACTTTTTGCGGTCATTGGTGTGTTTCTTGGCTGCTTCCCATGTCAGGCTGGCAGTCCTGAGCTCGTCCAAAATTCTCCACTTCCATGTCTGCTTTGGGCATCCTCACTTCCTTTTCCCCTGCGGGTTCCAGTCAAGTGCTTGTCGTGTCACATTTGAGGGTTCTTTCCTCAGTGTGTGTCCGATCCATCTCCATTTCCTTCATCTAATCTGAACATGTATGGGCTCCTGGTTGGCCCTTTCCCAGAGGTTGGTGTTTGGCACTCTGTCGAACCACTTCAGATGGAGGATCTGCCGGAAACATTTGTTGAATCTTCTTGTAGTTGCTGCAGGTGGCTCTCCATGTTTCAGAGCCATACAAAAGCACAGATTTTACGTTTGAACTAAATAAGCAGAGTTTAGTTTGAGTTGAGATGGCAGTGGACTTCAATACCAGCCAAAAAATAGTGAAGGCTTGCCAAGCTTTCTTGCTTCTTGCCGTGATGTCCTCGTCTGATCCACCTGATTTGCTGATCTTGCTGCCAAGATAGACAAACTCACTAATGTCCTCCACAGGTGCCCCCTCGATTGTGATTGACTCTTCCTGCTTGTTGTTGATACACAGCACTTTTGTTTTTTCCACCTGATCCTCAAGCCCACTTGTCATGAAGTTTCTGTCAGGTGGTCTACCTGCATGTCTTGCAGGCGATATGACAGGAGTGTGAGATCATCTGCTTAGTCCAAGTCCTCCAGCTTGTTCATCAGTGTCCACTGAATACCTATCCTAGAGGTAGCATAGGCCGTCCTGGTGACCTAGTCCAGCACGATGAGGAACAGGAGTGGTGACAACAAACAGCCCTGTCTGACTACCATGCTGACCCTGAATTCCTCCGACAATCTCCCAGCATGGATGACCTGGCAAGAAAACCCCTCGTATATATACACATATATATACTATGGGCTTCTTTCAGTTTCTGTCTATCAAATCCACTCACAAGGCTTTGGTTGGTCTGAGGCTATAGTAGAAGACACTTGCCCAAGGTGCCACACAGTGGGACTGAACCCGGAACCATGTGGTTGGGGAGCAAGCTTCTTACCACACAGCCACGCTTGTGCCTATAATATTTAGATGATATAATATAATACGATATAATCCTTTCTACTGAAGGCACAAGGCCTGAAATTTTGGGGGAGGGAACCAGTCAATTATATCGACCCCCGTGTTTTACTGGTACTTAATTCATCAACCTTGAAAGGATGCCAGGCAAAGTCAACTGTGGCAGAATTTGAACCCAGAACATTAAGACTGACGAAATACCACTTAGCATTTTGCCCAGTGTGCTAACATTTCTGCCAGCTTGCTATCTTATAATCATCATCATCATCATCATTTAACGTCCGCTTTCCATGCTGGCATGGGTCGGGCAGTTTGAGGACTGGCGAGCCAGAAGGATGCACCAGGCTCCAATCTGATCTGGCAAAGATTCTACAGCCTGATGCCAACCACTCCAAGAGTGTAGTGGGTGCTTTTATGTCCCACTGGCACGAGGACCAGTCAGGCAGTACTGGCAACGACCACGCTCAAAGGTGTTTTTTACATGCCACCTTTTTACATGGCACTGGCAACGACCACATCCTTTTCTATTCTAGGCACAAGGCCTGAAATTTTGAGGGCGGGTCCAGTCAAGTAGATGGACCCCAGTATGCAACTGGTACTTAATTTATCGACCCGAAAGGATGAAAAGTTGACCTCGGCGGAATTTGAACTCAGAACATAAAGACAGATGAAATACCGCTAAGACTTTTGCCTAGCATGCTAATGATTCTGCCAGCTCACTGCTTGATATGATATTATATGATATCGTATAATATTGTATAATAAAATATGATGTATTATGTGTTTAGCTTTTGTTGATAACCTTGAAGCTTAATATGCTTTAAAGATATAACATTGCCTTAATAAGAGGCTTAAATTTAAAATAACACATCAAGTAGTTGGTGAACCATCAAAGCACCCCATCTTTACGGAACGCTTCAAAATAGTGGTTGGGGGAGGGTAGCAGAATACCATAGTAGAATACCTATCTGCTGAGGTACCATAAATATTCTGAGAAACTAAATGCAATATTTTGTAGAAGTGGAAATAGCTTATATTTATAGTTAACAGATGAAAGCGGCAGTTGGTTTGAGGTATAATCATTAGCATGTTTCTTCCAGACTATGATAGATATATAGATATCAGGTTGGAGTCTCTCATCTATTCTTTTTCTGTCCCAGTGTATATGGTGATATATGTGAATGTATATAAATGTGTAGACCACATCTGTATATGATCTGATTATGTGTGTGTTTGTGTGTGTGTAGCTGTCTAAAAATCCATGCGTCAGAACAAAACTGGCACTCATATATTGGTGTACATAATTGTTAATAAGACTTTTTTTCAATCATTACTCAACTTCTAGTAAGAAGCTAATTGGCTGTTTTGAGAACATTTTAATAATAATAATGATGATTTCATTTATTTGCCACAAGGGCAAAGGGTGAGGGGGATAATACAAAGACAGACATAAAGTATAGGGGTTTGCATATAATGAAATGATAAAAAAGCAAAATAAAAGGAAGTATACATGGTATACACTGAAAAAAAAAGAACATATGCATAGCATACAAAGATATAAAGGCTTAATAATGCATTATTATTATCATCATATATATATATATATATATATATATATATATATATATATAGAGAGAGAGAGAGAGAGAGAGAGAGAGAGAGAGTGAGAGAGAGAGAGAGAGATGAGTAACAAAGACGTGTAAGTTTCACTACATTACAGCCGTTTCAAGTGACTCCTTTAATTGATTGATGAAAGCATTACATCATTACAAAGGAAACCATTCTCATCAGATGACTGCATAGGCATCATGCATAAAGGACAAGTTAGATATTTAAACATATTCATATCATCAACAGAGAGCAAATATTGACAATGATTCCACTGCTAAAATTTTTGGCAGAATGCAAAAGAGATAGTACAGCGAGAAACAAACCACAGATTAGCATATTTCTGATTTGTCTGTTGCTGTACTGTCTCTTTTGCATTCTGCCAAAAATTTTAGCAGTGGAATCATTGTTAATATTTGCTCTCTGTTGATGATATGAATATGTTTAAATATCTAACTTGTCCTTTATGCATGATGCCTATGCAGTCACCTGATGAGAATGGTTTCCTTTGTAATGATGTAATGCTTTCATCAATCAATTAAAGGAGTCACTTGAAACAGCCGTAATGTAGTGAAACTTAAACAGCTTTGTTACTCATTTATATTTTACTCACCTACCCTGAAATCTGCACTTTGGAATTATTGGAAAATATCTTTATATAAAGTACTTGTTTGAACAAACAAGAGTGGATTTATTCACTAAGTTGGATCATACCATCTGCATACACTGCATGAATATCGGATGGAAAAAATTCTATGTAGAGTTTGATAATCATCTGATACTGTCTGAGTGTGTAAATAAGCTCATTCTAACAAGGTGCCTCAATTTAAGTACCTAATTCAACTGAATCTAAATTACATTTCTGTTGGTACTGTTACTGTAGATCTCTCACTCAGAGATTTAAAACAAGTTGTTTTTCTTTATATGAGATCAGCGACTGTGTGTCACTTAAAGAATATATATCATTTGAGAGTGGAGATAGCTTTCATCACTAGCTTGTGGTTAACTCACACTGAGGACGGATAACATCCAGAAACTTGGTCTGTGAGTATCGCGTAAGGCTAGAGATGAGAGCAATGATCTCCCTTGCAAATGCTATAAGGACACAAACTGTGTTGACAGCCAGCTGGAAAAAATGTTTTCCTGGGGCTATAACAACAATAACATTGTCCTATATAGGACTGCCACATTCTGTTGGTATATAATATTACTATATATATATATATATATATATATATATATATATATATATATGTATATGTATATATATATGCACTCACATACATACATATATATATATGCATATATGTATTTTAAACAGTTTGAGTCAGCTCTTCATTGGATGTAGGACACATCCATTTTTTCAGATGTTTCTGAACATCTGATGAGATGGATTTGTCCTACTTCCATGAAACTTAAAGTAATGTTGAGTTGAGTTAAACTGTTATTAAATACATGTAGTTCCAATCAAATCTATTGAATGCTATTTTATTTCATTTATTCAGTCTGTCTGTCCTGTTTTTGTTCCCAACTTAGACCCTCCATAAATCTCAAATTTTATTTTGGTACTTATGGGAGCAACTGTCTTTGAAGACTCATATTGTCATTCAGTGCTCGAAATGAGGAGTAGAAAGACAGCTGACAACTGATGAAGGTTCATTGTTTATATTACTTGTCCTGTTTTCCATTTGTTTCTCTTGTTTGTGTATTGAACTCATTTGTTTTCGTATTTCATGTTGTTTACTGTTGTCCTGTACCCATACATGCATGCACACACACATACACACACACATACACACACACACACACACACACACACACACATGTATTATTTATATTATTGTCTATATATATATATATATATATACAAACACATCTTTTATATCTTGTGTGTGTGTGTATAAATATGTAAATATATATGAAAATAAATATATGCATTTATTCATTTGTATGTTTGTTTTCAAGGCTTGAGGAACTGGAAAAAGGAGGAAAAGAAGACAGGCAGTTTGTGAAATGGCAGAACACAATGAAAGAACAAGATATGAAACAGTCAATGTTAGAATTGGAGAAGCTACGATTAAAATCGAAAATCATTCGAGAGGATGCCATTCTAGCAAAAGAGAAACTACAGGAAGAGAATCGACGCACAGTGCTGCAATTGAAACAAGAAGTAAGATTCTTCACTTCATAATAATTTCATATGAGATTCTTCACCTCATATTCAACCTAATGCCCTTCAGACAAAGGACATTAAGTTGAGGAAATCAGTACCTTACCGTCTTTAGTTTAATTCTCTTTATGTTTGGAATTCGAATCCTGCCATGTTTCACTTCACCTTTGAACCTTCTAGGATCAATAAAACAGGATCTAAGTTCACCCTGGCAAAGCTGGGTGGTTAAGGATTTTGATTTACAAGGACATCTTTATGTTGATCTCACTGCCTGACACCTTGAGCAAGTATCTTCATCTTTTGCCTTAGATTGGTCAATAATTTGTAAATGAAATTAAGATGGAAGAAGTTGTTAGCATCAGATATCTAGGTGACCTGATCAGCAGTGGAGCAGGGTTCTCTAAAAGCATTGCAACCGGAATAAGAATGGGCTAGAAGAGGTTCAGGGTGCTATTACCTAAGCTGGAATTAAAGGGTTTCTTTCTAAGAGTGAAAGGAAGATTGTATGTTACTTACATACAAAGTGAGATCCTGCGTGGTAGTGAGACAGGAACACTAAACACTGAGGATTTGTGAAGGCTAGGAACAAACAAAGCAGACCCACTTTATTTTATGTGTAATGTTAGTGTACATGAATGATGAAGTACAAATGAGCTGAGTAAAAAAAAACTGTGTATAAGAGGAAACAGATGCAGCTTGCAAGAGAGAAGATTAGAAGATTACATTAGTATGGTTATGGGATATGTATGGATGATGACAGCTGTATAAAGAAGCATGGGGTACTTACAGTAAATCTAACTTATAATTGAAGAAAACCCTCAAAAACATAGGATAAAGGGGTAAAGATTGACCTCCAGATGCTGGGCCTCATGGAGGAGATGCCAAGAGACCACAGCAATTGAATACATGCAGTGTTTGAGAGAGCTGTAGAATCTGTTGCTGGTGCATGTAGCCAAGTATATCTCTGTGTGTGCAGATGCACGTGTGAGTGTATATGTGCATACATGTGAACAAGTGTGTGTGTTTGCATGCATGTGTGTGTGTATGCATGTAAATTTCACCTGTATATAATCGGTGAAAGATGAAAAGATCAGCAAACATCTTCCTAGGTGTGACTCGATCAACTGAAGACTCAACATTTTGTCTTTCATCTCTTTGCCTTGTGCTGTGCCCCATGACCTTGGAACAAGCATTACAACATTAGACGTAATACCTTGTGGTGTTTATTGCAGACTCTTTACATTCCAAGTTCAAATCCCACTAAAGCCAACGTTGCCTTTCTGAAATGAATAAAATAAAGTATCAGTCAAGTATTGGGGTCTACAATATTGAGTGTCCCCTCCCCTCAGAAATTGCTTGTAATCTACCTAAATTAGAAACGATTATTATTAGTAGTAATAGTAGTAGTAGTATTGGTGGTGGTGGTAAGGCAGTATGATGGAGAATCATTAGCGCACCGATCAAAGTGCTCAGTGGCATTTCATATGTCTGCACATTCTGAGTTCAAATTCCACTGAGGTTGACTTTGCTTTTCATCCTTCCAAAGTCAATAAAATAAGCCCCAGTTGAGCACTGGGATTCATGCAATCGACTTACTCCTTCCCGAAATTTCTGGCCTCATGCCGAAATTTGAAACCATTATTATTATTTTTTTTTTTTTTTAATAGTAGTAGTAGTAGTAGTAGTGAGGTAACAAACTGGCATAATCGATGGTATGTCAGATAAAATGTTTAGTGGCATTTTCACCCATCTACGTTCTGAGTTCCAATCCCACTGAGGTCGACCTTTGCCTTTCATCCTTTGAGGGTCCATAAAATAAGGACCAGATACATACTGGGCTCAATGTAATTAACTAGCTCCTTCCCCAAAATTTCAAATCTTGTACATGCAACAGAAACAATTATTATTATTATTATTATTATTATTATTATATTATTATTATTATTATCGTTATTTTATTGTTATTGTTATTTGCTTTTTTTGTTATTTATTTTCCAGACAGAGGAGATGCTACAAGACTATCTTCAGCAACAGCTTGAAGAAGAACAACAATCAAAGTAAGTATGATCTGGCAGGTGTATTCCTAAACATATAGGGACCTTGCAGCAGCCAATGCCTAAATTAGTTGGTTGGTAAAGATCCAGTCAATGTACATATAAGTGCGCACACACACACACATAAAACAGGTGTACTATTTAATGCTTTATGAACACACACGCATTTCATCAAAACGCCATAATAGTTACGTAACATTTGTAGAAACATGATGTAAGCTAGCATTTCATTTCATCAGTGTTCTGCAATATCATCATCATCATCGTTTAACGTCCATTTTCCATGCTGGCATGGGTTGGACAGTTCGACTGGGGTCTGGGAAGTCAGGAGGCTGTACCAGGCCCCAATCTGATCTGGCAGTGTTTCTACAGCTGGATGCCCTTCCTAACGCCAACCACTGCGAGAATGTAATGGGTGCTTTTTATGTGCCACTGGCACAGGGGCCAGAGGGAGCTAGCATCAACCACGGTTGGATGGTGCTTTTTAGGGGAGTTACAACTACAATTTCCATTTGATTTGATGTTGATGTACTTGACTCAAATATCTATCTATCTATCTATCTATCTATCTATCTATCTATCTATCTATCTATCTATCTATCTATCTATCTATCTATCTATCTATCTATCTATCTATCTATCTATCTCTCTTTATATATATATATATATATATATATATATGACAGGGCTATTAGACAAAAGAGACAGGCTTGGAAGGACTGGAAGAACGGTGGTAGCAGGGAATTGTATCAGACAGCCAAAAGGGAAGCTAGGTGACAGGTTTACTTAGCCAGAGGGGAAGCGGATAAGAAAAAATTTGCCAATGTTCTGAGCCATGAGGATGAAAGACTTGAGGTATTTCGTGTTGCAAGATAGTGTGTGAGAAAGAATCGTGATGTGGTAGGAGAGAAGTGTGTTCGCATGGATGTTGGTTCACTTGCGCTAAATGAGTATGCAAAGAGAGAGGTTTGGAGATGCCACTATGAAAGGTTGCTGAATAAAGAAAAAGAATGGGATAAAGAGAGTCTGCCAAATGTTGACCCAACAGAGGGACCAGCTATCCGAGTTGATAGCTCCGTGGTAGCTAAGGCAATTAGAAGCATGAAGACAGGAAAAGCCCCAGGCCCATCAGGAATTACTGCAGAGATGCTCAAAATATCTGGCAGTGTCAGCCATAACCTAGTCACCCGTATAGTCAACCAGGTGATACATGAAGGAGTCATACCTAATGACTGGTGTAGCAGCATACTAGTCAACTGCTACAAAGGTAAAGGTGATGCCCTAGATACAAATAATTACAGAGGTATCAAGCTGTTGGATCAGGTAATGAAAGTTACGGAGAGGGTCATAGCCCAACTAATTAGAGAGAGAGTTAGTTTAGATGAGATGCAGTTTGGGTTCGTGTCAGGGAAAAGCACCACTGATGCTATATTCCTGGTAAGGCAGCTGCAGGAGAAATACCTAGCCAAAGATAAGCCCCTGTACCTGGCTTTCGTTGACATGGAGAAAGCCTTTGATAGGGTCCCCCGATCCCTCATCTGGTGGTCAATGAGGAAACTAGGGATAGATGAATGGCTGGTGAGGGCTGTGCAAGCCATGTACAGAGATGCCGTAAGTAAGGTTAGGGTTGGCAACATGTACACAGAAGAATTCAAAGTAGAGGTTGGGGTCCACCAGGGTTCAGTACTCAGCCCCCTCCTATTTATCATAGTCCTCCAGGCAATTATGGAGGAATTCCAAACAGGTTGCCCCTGGGAGCTCCTCTATGCTGACGACCTCGCTCTAATTGCTGAGTCACTATCAGAACTGGAGGAGAAGTTCCAGGTGTGGAAGGAGGGTTTAGAATCGAGGGGCCTTAGAGTCAACCTAGCTAAAACCAAAGTACTAATAAGTAGAAAGGTAGACAATCCACAAATATCCTCAGGAAGATGGCCCTGCTCGATCTGTAGAAAAGGTGTAGGTAGAAACTCTATAAGATGTACCCAGTGTAAGCTATGGACACATAAGAGGTGCAGCAATGTCAAAGGTAGGCTAACTGGGAAGATAGTTTTTGTATATGGCAGATGCTCGGGAGCATTGACCTCCGAAAATCTGCAGAAAACAACTTCCGTCACTTTCCAGGGGGAAAAACTAGAAGTAGTTGATAGCTTCCGTTATCTAGGTGACCACTGAAAGTGTAACTGCTAGAATAAGAATAGCCTGGGCAAAGTTTAGGGAGCTCTTACCTCTGCTGGTGACTAAAGGCCTCTCGCTCAGAGTAAAAGGCAGACTGTATGATGCATGTGTACGAACAGCCATGCTACATGGCAGTGAAACATGGGCCGTGACTGCTGAGGACATGCGTAAGCTCGTGAGGAATGAAGCCAGTATGCTCCGAAGGATGTGTAATGTCAGTGTACATACTCGACAGAGCGTTAGTACCTTGAGAGAAATGTTGTACCTAAGAAGCATCAGTTGTGGTGTGCAAGAGAGACGATTGCGCTGGTATGGTCATGTGGCGAGAATGGATGAAGATAGGTGTGTGAGAAAGTACCAATCCCTAGCAGTTGAGGGAACCCGTGGAAGAGGTAGACCCAGGAAAACCTGGGACGAGGTGGTGAAGCACGACCTTCGAACGTTAGGTCTCACCATGGAAATGACTAGAGACCGAGACTTATGGAAGTATGCTGTGCGTGAGAAGACCCGACAAGACTAGTGATGCCATAACCAGTGGCCCCTACCTGGGACGTAGTCAGTCCACCTGTGCATACCTTCCTCCTTGTGACACTTGTGAAGACCTGTTGAGGCAAGTGAAAATCAAAATCAAAATCAAATCAAACCAAATAAAAATAGATGAACACCAATGGAATTTGTATCCTTGTGGGTGGCACATAAGAAAACCATCCAAACGTGACCGTAGCCAGTACCGCATCGACTGGCCTCCGTGCTGTGGGCACGTAACAAACAACATCCGAGCGTGGCCGTTCGCCAGCCTCGTCTGGCACCTGTGTCGGTGGCACATAAGAAAACACCATCCGAGCGTGGCCGTCTGCCAGCCTCGTCTGGCACCTGTGTCGGTGGCACATAAAAACACCATCCAAGCCTGACCGTCTGCCAGCCTCGAAGGGCCTTAGAGTCAATCTAGCTAAAACCAAATTCCTAATAAGTAGGAAGGTAGACAAATCACAAACGCCTTCAGGTAGATGGCCCTGCTCGATCTGTAGAAAAGGTGTAGGTAGAAACTCTATAAGATGCACCAAGTGTAAGCTATGGACACATAAGAGGTGCAGCAATGTCAAAGGAAGGCTAACTAGGAAGATGGTTTTTGTATGTGGCAGATGCTCAGGAACAATAAACACTGAAAATTCTCTGAGACCAACTTCTGTCACTTTCCAGGGAGAAAAACTAGAAATAGTTGATAGCTTCCGTTTCCTAGGTGACCAGGTCAGCAGCTGGGGCAGGTGTGCTGAAAGTGTAACTGTTAGAGTAAGAATAGCCTGGGCAAAGTTTAGGGAGCCCTTACCTCTGCTGGTGACAAAAGGTCTCTCGCTCAGAGTAAAAGGCAGACTGTAGGACGCGTGTGTACGAACAGCCATGCTACATGGCAGTGAAACATGGGCCGTGACTGCTGAGGATATGCGTAATCTCACAAGAAATGAAGCCAGTATGCTCCGATGGATGTGTAAAGTCACTATTCATACTCGACAGGGTGTAAGTATTTTGAGAGAAAAGCTGGATGTGGTGTGCAAGAAAGACGTTTGCGCTGGTATGGGCATGTGGCGAAAATGGATGAAGATAGTTGTGTGAAAAAGTGCCACACCCTAGTGGTTGAGGGAACCTGTGGAAGAGGCAGACCCAGGAAAACCTGGGACGAGGTGGTGAAGCACGACCTTCGAACTTTAGGTCTCATTGAGGAAATGACTAGAGACCGAGACTTCTGGAAGTATGCTGTGCGTGAGAAGACCTGGCAGGACAAGTGAGACCATAACCCGTGGCCTTCTACATGGGATATAGCCTGCCCACTTATGCATACCTTCCCTTCTTGGGACACAAAACTCTACTTGTGAAGACCTGTTGAGGCAAGTGAGAATCAGAATCAGAATCAAAATCGATCAATGGAAATTGCAGCTGAGTTACCAGTGCCGGTGGCACGTAAGAGAACCATCCGAACGTGGCCATTGCCAGTGCCATCCCGACTGGCCTTGTGCCGGTGGCACGTAAAAAGCACCATCCGTTTGTGGCCATTGCCAGCCTCACCTGGCCCCCGTGCCGGTGGCACGTAAAAAGCACCATCCGTTCCTGGCCATTGCCAGCCTCGCCTGGCCCCCGTGCCGGTGGCACATAAAAAGCACCATCCGATCGTGGCCATTTGCCAGACCCGTCTGGCACGTAAAAAGCACCCACTACACTCATGGAGTGGTTGGCGTTAGGAAGGGCATCCAGCCGTAGAAACATTGCCAGATCAAACTCGGCCTGGTGCAGCCTTCTGGCTTCCCAGACCCCAGTTGAACCGTCCAACCCATGCTAGCATGGAAAGCAGACGCTAAACGATAATGATGATGATGATGATATATATATATATATATATATATATATATATAAGGAGCACTCAATCAGTTACGACAACAAGGGTCCCAGCTGATATAATCAATGGAACTCCTTGCTTGTGAAATCAACGTAGTTCTCAGGGAGATTCAGTGTGACAGTGTAACAAGGCTGTCCCTTTGAAATAAAGGTACTACTCAGTTTTGCGAGCTGAGTGGACTGGAGCAATGGGAAATAAAGTGTCTTGCTGAAGGGACATGACGCATCACTGGGAATTGAACTCATGACCTTACGATTTTGAGGCAAATGCCCTAACCACTAAGCCATGTGTGTATATATATATACATATATAAATGAAAAGTGTATAAACAAACAATATAATGTGTACTGAATGTAAAAACGAACGGGAGACAAACAGGTCCATAATTTTTCTTGTGTAGAATTAGGGACAAGAGCAAACAAAACGAGCAACTGACACAGAGTGTGATTTTGGACAGTGGACGGGTACGAACAGTCGAACAAAATACAGCCTTGGGGCCAAGGAGATTAGAATAGTGGGTAATGCTTATGGATTAAAACAGATGTAAGTTCAAATAAATTTGTTGAGTCTCCTTCTTTCGTTTGCCCACTCACTTGTGTGTATATATATGTAGAGAGAGAGAGGCGGGGCAAGAGTGAGATAAACAAATACTTTCAGAGTATCATGATATATTGTAGGAAGGTCGTTCAAGAGGTTGCAGAAAGTCAAAAAACGGTAAAAGATGCCAAGAAAAAAGTGCATGAACAGAAGAAGAAAATAGGTAAGTTTAGCTTTTTTTTTTATCTCTACATCTGTTTTATTATTTGGGTATACATACATATATGTCTATATACATATATACATTATATGGGTGACTTTAACTTCCCCAATGTGGAATGGCCTGGGGGGGCAGATGCTCTCAGGGATGACACACCATCAGCAGGCACAGGCAGAGTCCCTGCTCCATCTCACAAATGCCTCTTTCATGGAGCAAATAGTTCTGCAACCAACAAGGGCAGATAATATACTGGATCTCTGCTTCACAAACAATATGGATATTATCCATAATGTTAATGTGATGCCGACAATGATCTCAGATCACAACATAATAGAGCTGTCTATGTATGGAACAAAAGCTCCCGTAGACACACAGCCTATACGAAGCATCCACCATCTCTCCAACTTAAACTTTCATAAAGCCAACTGGAAGTTGATTGAGAAAGAGATCCTCAAACAGGATTGGCCTAAATGTCTCTCCACACCAGACATTAACATGAAACACAAACACTTCATGTCCATAATACAAGCCATATGTGACAAATATGTCCCAGTGTGCAGGGCCAGCACACACAAGAACAAAAACAGGATCCCTAGAGAAAGGAAGATTCTTATGAGACGACGGACAAGGATTGCGAACCGCCTGAGCAAGCACACCAAAAGTGGTGAGAAGTCTCGGCTTGAAAGAATGCTAATGGAAACTGAGAAAAGTCTGCATCAGTCCCATGAAAAGGAGAGAGCAGATAAAGAAGCTTGGGTAATAGAAAATATAAAATCAAACCCTAAAGCTTTCTTTGAGTTTGCCAAAGAGACAGCCACAGTGCACCAGAGAATAGGACCTCTCTTCCAAAAAGATGGCTCTCTCACAGGAAATCACATGAGGATAAGTGAAATACTGAACGAACAGTTCCAAAGTGTGTTCACTACACCTCTAGGACACAGGCAAGTAAACAACCCAGAAGAATGCTTTGCCACTTTACCTGCGGCCAAAGAGGCAAAAATTGAGTACATCAACATCGAAGATGATGATATCACACTAGCCATAGATGAGATTGACACAAACTCAGCTGCTGGACCTGATGGATTCCCGGCGATCCTTCTCAAATCGTGCAAACGAGCCCTTGCAAAACCGCTACAGCTTCTTTTTCAGAGCTTTCTTGCAAGTGGTAAGCTCCCAGTCAAATTGAAAGAGGGGGTAATATGCCCTATCCATAATGGAGGTAGCAGAGCAGATGCTAAAAATTATAGGCCTATCTCTCTGACCTCACACATCAGCAAAGTCATGGAATGAATAGTCCATAAGAAACTAATCATGTTCCTTGAAGAAAATGACTTGCTGTCTGACACCCAGCATGGATTTCGACCAGGTAGAGGCTGCCTAACACAGATCCTGCAACACTATGACTGGGTGTTGAAACAGCTACTAAATGGCTCAAATGTGGATGTAATATATCTCGACTTTGCAAAAGCCTTTGATAAAGTCGACCATGGTATGATCTGTCACAAACTGAGTGGTCTCGGCATAGGCGGAAAACTTGGAGAGTGGCTGCACAACTTCCTAAAAGACAGAAAACAGGCAGTTGTGAGCAATGGAGCCACCTCCAAGGAAACACAAATAACAAGCGATGTCCCACAGGGTCTTCGGGCCACTGGTGTTCATAGTGGCCCTTTCAGACATGCCTTCAGTTGCTACGATGACCACCCTTGCTAGCTATGCAGATGACACAAAAGTCTCCCACGCAATACAAAACCCTGAAAATATTGCGCATCTGCAACAGGAGTTGGACGCAATATACAGGTGGGCTGAGGACAACAACATGCAGTTTAATGCAGGTAAGTTCCAGGCCCTGCGCTACCAGCACACATAGGTAAACAACGTGCAGATTGGATACACTGGCCCAGGAAGAATTGCAATCCCTGAGTCAAAATCAGTGCATGACCTGGGCATTGACATGAGTAATGATGCATCTTTCCAAGTGCATATTACTAATCTGGTGATAAAATGCAGACGGCTAGCTGGATGGATTCTCCGAACTTTCAGAATAAGAGAGAAGGAGACACTGATGGTCCTATGGAAAACATTCATCCTCAGCCGCTTGGACTACTGCTCCCAACAGTGGTCACCACACAATATAAAACTAACAGCAGAACTCGAAGCAATTCGGAGAAGCTACACAAAGAAAATCGTCTCAATGCAAAATATCAGCTGCTGGGAAAGACGGAAAGTATTAAACCTCTTCTCCCTAGAGCGGAGGCGAGAGAGATATGCGGTGATATACATCTGGAAAATCCTGGAGGGTCTTGTCCCAAACTTTGGCATTCAAAGTTACCCCAACCGTAGAACGGGGCGCCACTGCATGGTGCCAAAGATTCCAACATCACCATCAAAATACAGGTCCACATACTGCAACAGCTTGGGTTTCAGAGGACCACAGGTCTTTAACATCCTCCCTAAATGCCTGAGAGACTTTCATGGTGTGGATGTGGGTTTCTTTAAAACTAAACTGGATCTCTTCTTGTTGGGAGTCCCAGATGAACCTACCTCACGACTGGAGACGCAGATGCGGGCAGCAGCATCGAACTCCTTTGTTGATCAAGTGCCACGTATCAGAGGTGGATTCACATATTAGTGTAGCTCATTCAGCGGTGGTGCCCCAGCATGGCTACGGCCTTCGGGCTAAAACATTTTTAAGGAATTTAAGGAATATATACACACGTATATATACATACATACATATATGTCCATATACATATATATATATATATATTATATTTATATATTATATATATATATATATTTATATATATATATATATATATGTGTGTGTGTGTGTGTGTATGTATATCTATTCATAAATGTTCTAAAATCTACACAGACTTGGTTTTTTTATCTCATTATGGAAAAAATTTTTTTATATACACACGCTGATATATGACCTACGTTGGACTCATTCGCATAATCACCGAACCTGGAGCTTAACTACGGTCTATCCATAGCACTTATTCAGCATTACCTGACACCTTCGGGTCTCAGTGACACCATTGCCTCTCATAACCTCTATATTTATATATATATATATATATATATATATATATATATATGTATATATATAATATATACATACATATGTGTCTATACACATATATATATATATTTATATATATGTATATATAAATATATACATACATACACACACACACACAAACATATAAAAAGAAACATACATATATATGTGTATATAAATATATACAGTCATCTAAAAATCCATAATTTCGAGACAATAGACCTTTATATATTTGTCAATTGAGTGGGTGTACTGGATGTATAAATATTAATGCAGTGTTGTATACAGGTATCATAGATTAGTTACAACCAGTCTTACCAATTGGTTTCACACTGGATGTTTATCTAAAACACGAACACTTCAGGAATGCAAGACATAAAAAAATAATATGTGGATGCTCTCTGTTATTAGAGGTGTGGAAGGAAAAGTCGCATCTATTTTGTGAGTGCTGTGAAAAAAGATGGAGCAAAATAAAAATTGTCCCTATGCAAATATTTACTCCCAAAACTTTTGTTGCATCATAACTCACTCACAGTTTAGGTACCTAGGGGTCATAACTTGATTAAGCAAGTGATTTATCAAGTTATGACCCCTAGGTACCTAAACTGTGAGTGAGTTATGATGCAACAAAAGTTTTGGGAGTAAATATTTGCATAGGGACAATTTTGAAGGGGTTGGTTTGTGTGCAGGCTTGATACATTTGTAGGGAGATTTTTTGAAACAGGAATTGGGCAGGTGCCTGTACCTGTCCACGTGTGTATTTTGCTGGGATCTCAGGACATGATGGTGGGCGGACTGATTGTGGAAGTTTTAGCATTTGTAATTATCGGGGCAGCCATTAGATAATCCAACATGTACCTTATCTCATGTGAGCACAGGTTGAAAAATTCGTTTCTGCAGTTTTGACAGATGTCAGGGTGAAGAGAACTTTTTAAAATAATTATTTTCTCAACCTAGCATAGCAACAAGAAGGGAATCAAACTGTAAAACAATGCCTCAGAAAAATGAATGCAGAACAAACATACATACATACATATAAATATATATCATCATCATCATCATCATCATCATCATTTTTAATGCCTGTCTTCCATGCCAGTATGGGTGAAATGGTACCACAAGAGCCGACCAGACAGAAGCCTACACCGGACTTCTGTGACTGTTTTGGCAGGATTTTTACAACTGGATGCTCTTCTTAACACCAACCACTCAGCAGAGTAGACTTAGTGCATTTTACGTGGCACAAACCCAGGCGAGGTCAATTCTCTCTCTCTCTCTCTCTCTCTATATATATATATATATATATATATTATATCTGATCTGGCAGTCATTCATCAGGTGGTTTCAAATTTTTCTTGGCGAGTTTTAAACAATGAACTAACTCGCCAAGAAAAATTTGAAACCACCTGATGAATGACTGTGACTCAAAAATTTGATGACAGTAGCCAGGAAACGATCGTAGTGGATATTAATTATATTTTTTAATAATTGTTACATATTTAAATAATATAAATTAATTTATGTATTGGCTTAAATCTTTCATTGTTTGATTTGCCTAATAGTGGTTTTGTCTCTAATTTAATATAATATAATATTTTACTATAAAATTGGATTTATTCCCTAATATTTATTATTATTATATATATATATATATATATATATATAAGAAGTAAAAAGGATTAATACACCCACACAGATACCTATAAAGCACTCAGTGTTAAATGAATTTGGTTAAGTATATATCGAAGCAATCAGATACCAATAAATGCAAGTAGAATAAACATCCATGGTAATTCTTCATAAATGACAAGTAAATCCAAATATTGCTTAGAAGAATTTTAAGAAATTTCAGATATATTAATTTGACTGGTATTTCATATCTTTTCCTGTATCTAAGGATGCTGGCATAAGAGAAATGATCATCAATAATGTATGGTGTAATCACCAATTAAAGGTGCAATTTCCTCCATTCTTATTGTTGTTATATAAAATATTGGTTCCGGTGTGAATTGATGAAGCTGTTGTAAACAATATATTAACAGTAATATTTCTAACTCCATTTTTCAATAGTTTTATTATATATTTGGGTGATTTGTGGATTTTCTCTTTATTGGAGTAGGATCTGCATAAGGAAGCCGCCATCTTTCCGTTTTCAGAGAGCTGCTTTCCACAGAGGTGTTTCATGAGCTAGAAGCCTGGATTCATCATCATCATCATTGTTTAATGTCCGTTTTCCATGCTGACATGGGTTGGACGGTTCGACTGGGGTCTGGGAAGCCAGGAGGCTGCACCAGGCCCCAATCTGATCTGGCAGTGTTTCTACAACTGGATGCCCTTCCTAACACCAACCACTACGAGAGTGTAGTGGGTGCTTTTTACATGCCACCAGCACAGGGGCTAGAGGGGGCTGGCATCAACCACGATTGGATGGTACTTTTTATGTGCCACCGGCACTGAAGCCAGTT
>NC_043010.1:27024087-27025265 GCF_006345805.1 Octopus sinensis
TCCCACCACTCACACAACCAGAAGTACATATAAGCCTCAACATATACCCAAACAAAATTACTTTACCAAGGAACTTAACATATATATAAAAAGTATAACCGCTCTGGAAACGAACATCTCTAAATTAATGAATGGAGAAATGGAAATAAAGGGAATTAAAAATAAAATTCACGTGGCAAAACGAACACCACTCAAAAATTATGAATGAAACAATTATAATAAAACAACTAACATCGAAAATAGACAAATTACTACGATTCCCTAAAAAAAACCATGATAAACCAAAACTCTTAAAAAACATATTAACGATAAATCTCCCTTTGCTAAACTCTATAACAAACCTATATAGTAATCCCCCTAACCTCAACATTCACACACAATCACACACGTAAACCACAGACCCACGACTTATACACATACCTAAACTAACTTATTAAAACCTCCATATACACCAAAAACCCACTCATCCCACACAGACAAAGTAAACTCATACAGACAAGACCTAAAGAACAAACCCATATACACATTCACACACAACACACACACACACAAAACACACACACACAACAGATACATATACTCCCTCACATATACGCATATACATACTCACTAAACTCAATATATACAACATATTTACAACCCACACTCATACAGATAAATAAATTATACAACTAAAAAACTCGCACACAATCTCATATACATAAACACTCCTATGAAAAAAAAATTAAATACATCGTAATAACCAGAATATCAAAATAACAATATGACATAAAGGTAAATAAATACATACTTACAATTCAGTGTCAAATTATGAAGTGAAATTAATTCTTAGCCGTTAAAAATCAAACCAAAAAATTACGTACCATAGAAAAAACTATGTAAAACAAGACTAACAAACAAATTGCAAAAACCCAACCCATTCTCTATGCCTTCCTCACTACTACACTATCCATTCACATTCAAACAACGCTAGTCCACCTCCCGGTTATTCACGTGACAAAACGACACCACTCAAAAATTATGAATGAAACAATGTAATAAAACCAAACAACATCGAAAATAGACAATTACCACGAATTCCCTAAAAAAAAACATGATAAACCAAAACTCCTAAAACATATAACGATAAATCTCCCTTTACAAAACTCTATAACAAACCTATATAGCAATCTCCCTAA
>NC_043010.1:27025365-27070365 GCF_006345805.1 Octopus sinensis
TATATATATATGTATATATATAATATATATATATATATATATGTATATATATATGTATATATGTATATATATTATGTATATATATATATATATGTATATATATATGTATATATATATGTATATATATGTATATATATATGTTATATATATATTATATATATATATATATATATATATATATATATATATATATATATATATATGTGATATTTGTTTAGTTATAATTGATTTGAATTAATCATGCATTATCTTTATTGTTTAGGATTTTAGTGATGTGATTTTTTAGTTTTAGAATGACATGGTAGGGCTGAGGTGAGATGCGAGATCTGGTCAGTTTCAATATAAAACAGGTTAAATATTTTGGCCAGATATGGCCGGTTTGAATGCTAAAGGCTTAAAATCGTCTAAATCAAAAATATCATATTAATTTTCCAAACGCCAGCTTAATAATTACAAGTTATTTTACTAAATTCTTTATTACTTTTAAAATTAATTGAAACAATTTTTTTTTTTAATAATAAAAAAAAAGATAACAACAGGGTTAAAGGGATATTTATTTATACCAATGTATCACTGGTACTGACTTTCTTGGCTCCAGAATGATGAAATGCAAAATCAATCCCCAATAAGATTATTTGGACTCCAAACAGAAAGAGATGAAACTGAGCACTATAAGGGCATTTAGTACAGAGCTCAGACCCACCCACCACAACAGAATTAAGATCTTGAAAACAAGGTGCTACGTAAAAAGCATTGATGTGGGTGCTGGTGCCACATACAAAGCTCTCAGTACACTCTGTAAAGTGGTTGGCATTTAAGAAAGGCATCCAGCTGTAAAATCCAAGCCAAAACAGAATATGGAATCTGGTGCAGCCCCTGGTCTAGCTAGTTTCTGTCAAACCATCCAACTCATGCCAGCATGGAAAATGGATCTTAAACGATGATGATGATAACTGGACCATGAGTATTGTTACGTTCTGAAGTGGATTAATGGATTTAGTGGGTTGGTACTGAGCATCTTCCTGGTTCAGTTCTCCTGAACATAACCAAAACAATGAGCTCTGTACTAAATGCTTTGTAGTGGGTTTTTTTTTCACCTTTCTCTCTATGGAGTTTAAATTTTAGTGGACATCGGTTTGGTATTTCATTATTCTGGAGCTAGGAAAATACCAGTGATATATTGGTAGCCTTCCATTGAAGGCCAGTCTAAATGAGCAGTGAACATAATGAAAGTTTTACTGGTGCTTCCACACCAAAAGAACACAGTTATTTTCATGAGACACAGAAAGTATAAAAATTTCATTTAAAAATATTTGAATCCCAATAGGTATTATAAAAAAATTACAAATATTCTTGAAGAGAATATTGGTGTGGTTGTGTAGTTGAGAAGCTTGCTCCTCAGAAACTGGACTCTGGTTAAGTCCCCACTGCATGGCACCTTCTATTGTAGCCCTAGGATAATCAGAACCTTGTAAATTGGATTTGGTAGACAGAAACTGGAGGAAGCCCATCGTATGCGTGTGTACCTTTGTCTAAACATGATAGTTGTAAATGAGCATTGTGATCATACAAGCAATGTTATTTTCCAGTCCTCCATGATAAATGTGTCTGGCCATGGAAAATATGTTGCTTGGAAACATGTGAGGGTTAATGACAGGAAGGATGTCTGGTTGTAGGAAATCTGCATCAGTGAATTTTGTCAGACCCATGCAGGCATGAGAAAGTAGATTTTCTTGGTAAAAACTGTATAGAATTTTGTTGTGTGTGTGTAATATGTATATATATTAAAGCATCGAACTCACAATCATGAGATAGTAAGTACGATTTCTGGACTGTTCTGTGTGTTGTGTTCTTGAGCAAGATGCTTTATTTTCACATTTCTCTAGTTCACTCAGCTGTGGAAATGAGTTGCGATGTCACTGGTGCCAAGGCTGCATCAGCCTTTGACTTTCCCTTGGATAACATCAGTGGTGTGGAGAAGTGAGGCTGGTATGCATGAGCGACTGCTGGTCTTCCACAAACAACCTTGCCTGGGCTTGTGCCTTGGAGGGTAACTTTCTAAGTACAATCCCATGGTCATTCATGACCAAAGGGAGTTTTTACTCTTTGCCAGCCTTGCCTGGCCCCCGTGCCGGTGGCACATAAAAAGCACCATCTGATTGTGGCCGTTTGCCAGCCTCGTCTGGCACCTGTGCCGGTGGCACGTAAAAAGCACCCACTACACTCACGGAGTGGTTGGCGTTAGGACCTGAGGTTAAACAACTGAATACACTTTATCCAGATTAAAGACAGGATGGTCATGGCTGGAACATCTTTGATCATAGGTCTGCTCAGTCAGAGCTGATGTGAGAGATAAACAATGAAGGACATTTTGGATAGCTATAACTGAATAAAAGGTGGGGTGGTCATTGTTGGATCATGTTTAATCAGAGCTGGAATTTGCAACTTTCTTTATGAAACTTAAATAGAAATGGTAGCATTATAAGGCAGAATGTTAGCAGAATCGGTTGAACATCGGAAAAGAACCATCCATTCATTTTCATTGCCCACTGTTCCTGTGAAGATTGGGTGAGTAGAGTCCTCATGTCCTTCTTTTGTAAGGTCCTATCAGAATCAACTGTTATTAAACATAGGCGCAGGAGTGACTGTGTGGTAAGTAGCTTGCTTACCAACCACATGGTTCCGAGTTCAGTCCCACTGTGTGACAACTTAGGCAAGTGTCTTCTACTATAGCCTCGGGCTGACCAAAGGCCTTGTGAGTGGATTTGGTAGACGGAAACTGAAAGAAGCCTGTTGTATATATATATATATATATAAATATATATATATATATATATATATATATATGCATGTGTGTGTGTGTTTTTGTCTGTGTTTGTCCTGCCAATATCGATGACAACTGATGCTGGTGTTTACGTCCCCGTAACTTAGTGGTTCAGCAAAAAGAGACCGATAGAATAAGTACTAAGCTTACAAAGAATAAGTCCTGGGGTCAATTTGCTCAATTTGGTGCTCCAGCATGGCCGCAGTCAAATGACTGAAACGAATAAAAGAATAAACTGTCCTTCTGGATTCCTTAGCATGACCAGCAGAGATCATTAGATATTGTCCAAGCATCTTGTTCTTGGTCTCCTCTTATGTCTCCTGCCACTTGGCTCAGCTTGAAGAATCCATCTTGCGACCCTTTCCTGTGGCATTCTAACCCATATTTCATAGTACCTAAGCTGTTACCTCTCAATGCAGAAAAGTGATGGCTCAACCTACTCTTTACCTGCTAAGGTTGACTTTGCCTTTCATTACTTCAGGGTAGATAACATAAAATACCAGTCATGTATTGGGGAAAGGATACAACTAACCCCCACTACCACCACCACCACCCTCTAAAATTGCTGGCCTTGTGTCTCAATCAAAAAAATTTCATGTGGATACTCATCATCATCATCATCATTGTTTAACGTCTGCTTTCCATGCTGGCATGGGTTAGATGGTTTGACTGAGGACTGGCGAGCCAGGAGGCTGCATCAGGCGCCAATCTGATCTGGCAGTGTTTCTACAGCTGGATGCCCTTCCTAACGCCAACCACTCCGAAAGTGTACTGGGTGCTTTTTATGCGCCACTGGCACAGGAGCCAGTCAGGTGGCACTGTGCCAGTGGCCATGTTCGGATGGTTGGTGCTTTTATATGTGTTACCAGCACAGGAGCCAGTCAGGGAGGTGGGGGGCTGGCATCGACTACCTTTAGATGGTGCTTTTTATGTGCCACCGGTACAGGGAGCCAGTCAGGTGACACTGACGATGACCCATGCTTCTCAACCACACCTACTATCACCCCACTGGTCCATTGTTGATTATGATGACAAAGGTTCCAGTTGATCCGATCAATGGAACAGCTTGCTTGTGAAATTAACATGTAAGTGGCTGAGTATTCCACAGATGCATATAATGTTAATGTAGTTCTCAGGGAGATTCAGCTTGACACAGAATGCAACATAGCTGACCCCCTTTGAATTACAGGTACAACTAATTTTTGTCAGCTGAGTTGACTGGAGTAACATGGAATAAAGTGTCTTGCTCAAGAACACAATGCATCACCAGGAATTGAACTCACAACTTTACAATCATGAGCTGATTACGCTAACCACTAAGCTATGTGTCTTCATTTTCACCCTACACCACTAAAACCACGATCACTGACATCTCCACCACTAAACATTACCCTAACCACCTCCTCCACTACCATCACCTCCACCATCACCTCTTCTGCCACTACCATCATCACCTCCACCACCATCATCACCTCCACCACCACCATCACCTCCACCTCCACCATCACCTCCACCATCACCACCACAATCACCTCTTCTACCACCACCATCATCACCTAGTCTACTACTATCATCTTCACCTTCATCACTTCCACCACCACCATCATCACCTCCTCCACCATCACCATCTCTGCAGTTTAATCATTGCATTTCATCTGGTCTTTATTCTTTTTTTTTGTTTTTTTTTTTTTTTGGTTCTCTTCTTTCTCTTCTGCTCGTCCCTTTTGTCTTTCTCTCCGTTTCTTCAAATTTTTTTCTTTCTGTTCTTTCTTCTCTGCAGTGCAGGATGTGCAGCGAGGCAAACAAGAGCTGAATGCAGCTGCCCTGGAGAATGCTACAATAGAGATGGAGAAGAGACTTGAGATCATCGATCGCATCCGTGTGTTGACGGCCACACAACAGTATCACAACACCAAGCTGTTTGACACCACAGAGACTTCCGGATTAGGGTTACTCAGTGAAATGTCCCTGGCTGAGGTAGGTCATTGTTTTTCTTCTTTTTGGTGATGGGACGGGGAGGGGTTAGAAAGTGGTGGTGGTGGTGGATGATGGTGGGTGGTGGCAGTGTGGTTGATGGTGGTGGATGGCGGTGGTGGTGGTGGTGATTGGTGGTGGATGGTGGTGGTGGATGGTGGTGGTGCTGGCAGTGGTGGTGGTTGTTAGGGATAAGACAACTAATGGGGGTTTTTTTGTAGCAGTTTAACATTTTAATACATGAGAAATCACGCCAAGCTAAGTAAAAACGTGGTGGTCCTTGCATACTGGCTTGTTCCCTGCATCTCTCTCCAGCTGAGCATTCCTAATCTTGTGGGCCGGTGGGAGCTGGTGCCCCATAAATACACCCAAGCTGGTGCTATGTAAAAGCACACACTCAGCACACTCTGTAAAGTGGTTGGTTTTAGGAAGAGCATCCAGCCATAGAAACCAAGCCTAAATAGACATGGAATCTGGACAGCTCTTCAGTTGACCAGGCTCCTGTCAAACCATCCAACCCATGCACACATGGAAAATGGACATTAAACTATGATGATAGTGATAATGATGATGATGATGACAAACATGGTATTGAACCTTTCATGTTCCTGGAACATTAGTCTCTCTTTCATGTGTGCATACCTGCTTGGGTTTGCTTTTTGTTTTTTGTCTAATGGACAGTTTTGTCTTTTGCCAATTGTTATAATACTAGTAGTATCGCCTGGCCTTGCTCGGGTTTGTTTCGACCCTTTATATATTTAAATTTTGCATTATGTAGCTTGTTATTCTCTTTAAGTGAACATTTTTCTGGTTGAAATACACTGAAAAATGGCGACACAGCAGTCAAAAAATAGGGATTTCCATAGAAAAAAAGCACCTTTTTGATGTAAATAATTTTTGGTGTTAACATGGTCCGATTTGAATTTTTTCTTCAACGGAAGGAAGAGCAAGCCTTCTTCTATCATACTCTCAAATTTGGTAAACTTGCACCACAGGGTCTCAGAGGAGATAGTGTTAGTTGAAGGCTACCATACATGCTATACACAGACAACTTCAGCTTTATATCATCATCATCATCATCATCATCATCATCATCGTTTAACGTCCGTTTTCCCGCGCTAGCACGGGTTGGATGGTTCGACCGGAGTCTGGGAAGCCAGGGGCTGCACCAGGCTCCAGTCTGATCTGGCAGTGTTTCTACAGCTGGATGCCCTTCCTAATGCCAACCACTCTGAAAGTGTAGTGGGTGCTTTTTACGTGCCACCGGCACAGGTGCAAGGGGAGTCTGGCAGCGGCCACAATCAGTTGGTGCTTTTAACGTGCCACCGGCACAGGTATCACAACTACTATTTCCATTGATATTTATTTCGATGTTCATGTACTTGACTCAATAGGTCTCCTCAAGCACAGCGGGATGTTCTGAAATCCAAGGTACTTTGAATGGGGAGGGGCTATGCGGAACTGGTGCAGGAAGCAGCCCGGGTATTTGCAGTCACAGTGTATCTCCAGAGATCTCGGTCCTTCGTCATTGCCTCTGTGAGGCCCAACGCTCTGAGGTCATGCTTGACTACCTCATCCCATGTCTTCCTAGGTCTACCTCTCCCCCTGATATCTTCAACTGTTTGGGAGCGGCACGTCTTCACACATCTCTCCTCATCCATCCGCAGTACATGACCATACCATCGCAAGCGTCGCTCTTGCACACCACATCTGATGCTTCTTATGTCCAGCATTTCTGTCAGGGTGCTTACCCTCTGTCATGCATGCACACTGACATTACACATCCAGCGAATCCTGCTAGCTTCATTTCTTTCAAGTCTACGCATGTCCTCTGCAGTCACAGCCCATGTTTCACTACCGTGAAGCATGGCAGTTCGCACACATGCGTCATACAATCTACCTTTCACTCTGAGCGAGAGACCCTTTGTCGCCAGTAGGGGTAGGAGCTTTCTAAACTTCGTCCGGGCTATTCGTATTCTAGTGATGACACTCTCTGAGCATCCACCTCCACCACTAACTTGGTCACCCAGGTAGCAGAAACTATCAACTACTTCTAGTTTCTCCCCCTGGAGTGTAATGGAATCTGTTTTCTGGGTATCTGTGGTGTCTATTGTCCCTGTGCATCTGCCGCACATGAAAGCTATCTTATCAGTTAATTTCCCTTTGATATTGCTGCACCTCTTATGCGTCCATAGCTTACACTGGGTACATCTTATGGAGTTTCTACTTACACCTTTCCTACAGATCGAGCAGGGCCACCTGCCCGAGGGGTGTGTGTGCTGAGTTCGCCTTTCTGCTTACTATAACTTTGGTCTTTGCTACATTTACTCTAAGGCCTTTTGATTCTAACCCTTGCTTCCACACCCAAAATTTCTTTTCTAGTTCCGGTAGTGATTCTGCTATGACAGCCAGGTCATCAGCATAGAGGAGCTCCCAGAGGCAACCTGTTTTGAATTCCTCTGTTATTGCCTGGAGGACTATGATGAATAAAAGGGGACTGAGGGCTGAGCCTTGGTGTACACCTACTTCTACACGGAATTCTTCACTATATTCGTTGCCAATCCTAACCTTGCTGACAGCCTCTCTGTATAGGGCCTGTACAGCCCTTATTAGCCATTCGTCAATCTCCAGTTTCCGCATCGACCACCAGATAAGGGATCGGGGAACCCTGTCAAAGGCTTTTTCCAAGTCCACAAAAGCTACATAGAGGGGTTTTTCTTTAGCTAGGTACTTCTCCTGCAGTTGTTGAACCAGGAATATAGCATCAGTGGTGCTTCTACCCGGCACAAAACCGAACTGCATCTCATCTAAGCAAATTCTCTCCCTAATGAGATGGGTTATGACCCTCTCTGTGACCTTCATCACCTGATCCAACAGTTTAATACTCCTGTAGTTAGTTCTATCTAGAGCATCACCCTTACCCTTGTAGCAGTTGACTATGGTGCTGCTACGCTGAACTACGGTGCTGAACTACCTGGTTTACAATGCGGGTGACTAGGCCATAGCCCACATAACCAGCTGTTTTAAGCATCTCAGCAGTGATTCCTGATGGGCCAGGGGCTTTACCTGGTTTCATACTCTTAATTGCCTTAACTACAAGGGAGCTGTCTATTCAGATAACTGGTCCCTCTACTGGGTCAACATTTGGCAGGCTCTCCTCCTCCCATTCATTCTCCACATTCAGCAGTCTTTCATAATGGTTTCTCCAAGCCTCTTTCTTTTCACCATCATTAAAAGCAAGTGCCCCATCATCCATGCAGACACATTTCTCTCCTGTAACATCACTATTTTCTCTCACACACTGTCTAGCAATCCGAAATACCTCAGTTCTTTGGTCCTCACATCGCTGGACATTGGCAAACTTCTTCTTTTCTGCTACATCTTTGGCTATGTATACCTGCCGCCCAGCCTCCCTTTTGGCTACTTGGTACAGTTCCTTGCTACCCCCACCCCTCCAGGCCTGTTTCTTTGCACTAATGGCTTTGTCTACTGTACTATTCCACCACCACGTAACTCTAGGTCTGGAAGAGACTTTGCACCATCCACAGACTTGGTCTGTGGCACTCAGCAAGCTGTCCCGTAGGAATTTCCAGCTACCTTCTATGTCCGACGTCTGTAGCTCCTCCTCCCTCTCATCAAATTTCTTGATGAGGATGTCCCTAAATCTCTGACCATGTGAAGGGTTCTTTAGCTTCCAAATCCTTCTTTTCTGGATTGGTCTGTTTCTTGGAATCCTTCTGGCCTCAAGCCTAAAGTCACTAATGATTAGCCTATGCTGAGGGGTACATTCTTCACCCGGGAGGGTCTTTGTATCTAAGAGCAACCCTGCATCCCGTATATATATACGGTCAACACACATTGCATGCATCTGTTTTGTACGCATAAATGCTCGTGTGAGTGTGTGTGTGTGTGTGACTGAAGCCATTCAAACATACATACATACATACATACATAACAACACCTGTCTGTCTGTTTTTGTCTGTCAATCACTCATTAAAAAGAAATTTTTTAATCTTTCTCTCTCTCTCTCTCTCTCTCCCTCCCTCTCCCTTCCTCTCTTTTTAAGGGGACTTAACTCATGTTTTGTCAGCAATAATGGCGTCACTACAATGGATTTCTCCACCGTGAAAATTGAAGTTATGGCTCAAAATTATTTACCACTATTCGTGGGTGCCTTGGGGGAAAATAATTTGACGAAAATATGGCTAGGGTCATGACGAATGTCCTCCTAAAATTTGAGCGACATGCGGGCTAATTTGTGAATGTGCATAAACTACAATCACGTACACACACACACACACACACACACACACACATCCTGCCTTATATATATACAGATAACTGAAATGTACTTGCATAGCAAGTGACCTGATCTGAGATCATGTGCTGGAACAAAAACAATTGCAGCATAGAAGGTGTTTATAAACCATTTAAAAACACACAAAAACTGTTAAATTCACTTCAACATTTAAATTTAATTTGCCAAAATATTTTCATCACTTTGAGACCGTGACCTGTTCACTGACAAAATTCCATGCTGCATCACAGTGAACAGGTCGCGGTCTCAAAGCAACAAAAATATTTTGACAAATTATATTTGTGTGTTTCTTAAATGGCTTATAAACGCTGCAATTGTTTTATAATATAATTCTTATCTAAGTAAATGAGCTTGGAGTTCTTTTCTTCTTCGCTGAATCCAAGACCCAAATCACAATAACAGTTACAGCTTCAACAGTGGTGGGGCTGCTGTTATTCAACCCTCTGATCTATCTTGATTATCAAAAACACTCCAGCCATGAAACAAGATGGTCATGGTTGGAATTCCCTTGACCATAGGTCTTCCCAATTGATGCTGACCTGGGGTTAAAAAACTAGTGGTGGTGGTGGTGGTGAAGGTGATGAATATGATGAAGATGGTGGTGGTGGCAGTGAAGGTGATGAAAGTGATGGTGGTGGTGATGACAATGATGATGACAATGATGATGACGATGACGCTGGTGATGACGCTGAAGGTGATGATGGTGATAGTGATGATGAAGATGATAATGATGGTAATGAAGATGATGATGATGATGATGACAATGACAACAACAACAATGGCAACAACGCCAACAATGACAACTAGAAATACCATTATCACATGAAATGCAATATTAGATTCCAATAAACATTTCACTTTTATTGTTATTTCACTTAAAACGTCTCAGTAATTCTTGGTTATTTTGAGACAGATTGTATTTTTTGTTAATTTTTTCTTTTTTTTTTTTTGAACATATGACTACAAAAAGTTCTTGACATTTTCATCCATATTATACCAAGATCACTCTCAAACGTGTATTCATGGATGATGATGGTAAAATTCTTAAGAAGTGTTTCTTTGAAAATATTTCCATGCAACCTTCATTATCTTTTTATAGAAATAAAATTTGTTTGGTTGATTCTGTGGTGAGTTTATATTTTTTTTTTTATTTTTATGTCTTTTCATTGTTTGTTTTACCAAAAATGTTCCCTATTTGTTTCTTCTGTAGCTACAAGAGAGATTGGCAGTTATGAAAAGGTGGGAGCAAGAGGACCAAGAAAAGAAACGCTATGAAATTTTATTGTCTAAACAGGTAAGCATTTGATTGGGGAAATAAATTGGTGGTACTTTGAGTGTTGAGTAATGCTGAGTCATGTTGAGTGATACTGGTGATTGATCGACTAAGTTCTATTAAAGAACTCGATAATACACTACAGTTCTATATTTAAGAGATGAGGAAATATGTACATTATTTACATTTGACGGATATTTGTCCTCATCTTGTTTGTTGTTAACAAACGTCAGGTGTCTTAGAGAAATTTCGAACCTAGATTCTCATTCCTAAGGTATTTTTTCTATGTTATTATTATTATTATTATTATTATTATTATTATTATTATTCAGGTCACTGCCTGGAATCGAACTCAGAGTCTTGGGGTTAGTAGCCGGTGCTCTTAACCACTACACCCTATGTCCATGAACATACACACACACACACATATGCTTCTATGTATGTGCCCATGTGGTGCCACATAAAAGCACCCAGAACACTCTGTAAAGCAGTTGATGCCAGGAAGGGCATCCAGTTGTAGAAAACATACCAAATTAGACTGGAGCTTGGTGCAGCTCCTCAGCTTGCCAACTCTGGTCAAACTGTCCAACCCATGCCAGCATGGACAACAGACATGAAATGATGATGATGATGATTTAAAGTCATACCATGCCGGCGGGAAATAATATCACTTAGTGAGACAAGCTGACACTGAATCAGCTTCGCTGATTGACAGGTGACAGTCACTTAGAGAATGCGCAGGCTAAAACTATGCACTTTCACTAGTCAGTTAAGGTGAGGCAGTGTCACATGACAACTTGCTGGGGCTGCCTGCTGGAACCTAGTGGCAGGTATTTAAAGGGAAAAATTTGACAAGTCAGTCAGTCACCGGCTGACAATCGCTGACAATACATCGAAGAGGCCAGGGAACAGAAGAAAGAAGACATGCACCCAACACCAGAGCTGAAGACACCTCCGAAAGGGGAGGCCTCGCCACGTCAAAACGGTAAAGGAGTAGGGGCCAAAACCGGACATGGTTCCTCCTGATGATGTCTTGAGCTAACTGGATCCTATAAAGGAGCTGTTGTGGTAGCAGACCATGAAACACGGTTGTAATTCCTCCTATAAAAGGATAAGATCATTAATTTAAATTAAATAATGATCTTATCAAGTGGCCAGCATGGAAATAAAGACCTTCAAAGTTAATATTTATTATTAAAATTATAACTTAGGGTATCTACAAGATACTGCCATGCTGGAAATAGCAGCCGTGAATTGACTCTAAAACCACCTTAAGTGTTCACATAGCACTAGGAGAGAAGACAAAAAGACAAAATAAAACTAGTAAAAAATTACTGGATAATTCCAGATCCCAGATTTCTGGCTTTGCATTTAGAAATGCTTTGCCTCATCAGTGGAATATATGCAGAGAGAAACATAAATACATATATATATAAACACAACATACGAATACATACATATACGAACGTATACATACATATATATATGCACATATGCATCATGACCAGTTTAAAATGCCTGCTTCTTAATTCCATGTGTGATATGGTTAAAATATCACCACAGTAAATACAATGACGAAATAACATTAAATTAACAGAAACCATTTTTAATTCTACTACAGTAATCCTTCTCCATATCACAGTTCACATATTGTGGTTTATTATTTAAGCTTACGTCGATTCCTTCATGGTGTTGTTTTGCCTTTATAATAAAATAAATATATACAAATTATAAAAATAATTAAAATAATATACAGGACAGTACTGTTTCTACTTTGTAGATTTTCACCTATCACGGGATGGTTTTGGAACGTAACACCTGTGATAGTCAAAGGCTTACTGTATTTTTCTTTGGCAATATAACAAACTTACAGCTTTTCCAGTCTTTATATATATTTGTATGTATGTCTTGTGCTTCTTTATATGGCCTCTATTTTTTTTTTATTTTTGTGGAGGTGGGTCTAATATTTATATTTTAAAAAGTTATAGTATACGACCTATTTGATTTTCCAAGAGAAAAAATTGTTGGTACATCAGCAGTCAGAGTTTCACCTGCTGATATTACTGAATTTTTCAATATCTCAAGAGGTATAGTTCCTAGAACTGTGTTGTTGACATTCCAGAACCAAGATAAAACCATCTCTGGCAGCCGTAATTCTGGATGGAAGTCAAACTTCAGAGAGAAAAACCACAAAATAATGAAATGCATTGTATCTAAAAACCATCGAACTGCAACAAAAGTGGGATCGATGATAAGACCCCACTTTGCCAGCCCTGTGCCCACTAAAACCATTCATCATGGGCTCCACAAAGCTTGATACCATGTGAGGGATGCTTTTGTTAAGCCCCTTCTGTCCCCTTCAACTTTGGTGAACAGTAAAATAAATGGTGTCCAGACTATCAAAAGTGGTCAATGACTCAATGGAACAATGCCATCTTCTCTGTTGAATCATCATTCATTCTTTTCCCCATTTTGGAATGAGTTTATGCCTGGAGACATTCCAAGGAAACCATCCCTGTTTGGAACCAAGAAGTTGACTCTGTGATGGTTCTGGCAGTCATATCATGGAATTCTCTAAGCTCTTCAGTTGTTCTACTGGCAGAGTTAATGCCAAGGCGATCTGGCAGAAACGTTAGCATGCCGGGCGAAATTCTTAGCAGTATTTCGTCTGCCACTACGTTCTCAGTTCAAATTCCACCGAGGTCGACTTTGCCTTTCATCCTTTCAGGGTCGATTAAATAAGTACCAGTTACGCACTGGGGTCGATATAATTAACTTAATCCGTTTGTCTGTCCTTGTTTGTCCCCTCTGTGAGTAGCCCCTTGTGGGCCAGTAAAGAAATAAGAGTTAATGCCAAGGATTATCTGAGTATTATGGTTGATCATGTCCATCTTATGGTACAAACATTGTTTCTTGATGGAAGTGCTCTGATTCACTTGGTTAATGTTATTCAGAATTGGTCCACAGAGCACAAAAGTGAAGCAGACCACTTGGATTGATCCACGCGGTCACTGGCTATCAATATAATTGATCCTTTATGATGCATTTAGGCACAGCATGAGGAGCTTCTGTCCTCCACCATTGTTACTGAAAGCATTAAAATGAATTTCACTTGAAGAATGGCCCAAATTTTCCCCAAATAACCATTCAGAATCTTTATGAGTCAATTCTTCATCATATTAAACGTGTAATTGAAACCAAAAGTAGACCAACTTTAGATTAAATGATAAAACTTCCATTTAACAATGAGTTTTTGTTATTTTGCGCAACTCCTGTATGTGTATGTACTTGTGTGTGTGTGTGTGTGTGTGTATATGTATATCTACCCATCCTTCCATCCATCCATCCACCTATCTACCTGACTGTTTATCTATCTATTTATCGTCTGTCTATCTGAATGTATTTATGTACGTATGGCAGGGTGTGTTTTTGCTTATACTTCTCTGATGAACTGACATTGTTCAGTCATGCCAACCACATCTTTCCTTTTCTCCCATATTATTTATATTCATGATTATTTTTTCCACAATTTTCACTCATTTTTAAAGACTCTAAGCTGTTATTTATGGAAATATGGCTGAAATTTTTTTGTTCATTGTGTGACCTCATGCCATGGTCCTTCCTTCCATCACAAACACGAGATGATAAATCTCTATATATGTCATAGGTGACCAACTCAACAGAGATGGCACTGCAGCAAGGTATTGATGATGATGATGATGATGATGATGGTGGTGATGATGATGACAATGACGATGACAATAACAATGATAGTGATGATGTGATGACGATGTTGATGATGATGACGATGATGATAATGATGATGTTGAAGAGGAGGATAGCTTCAAATTTTGGAATAAGTTTCAGTACTTGACTGGTACTTTATTTCAGCCACCCACAAATGAACAAAAGGCCAAGTCAACTTCAGCAGTATTTGAACTCAAAATGTAAAGAGTTGAAAGAGATGCTGATTAGCATTTTGTCCAATATGCAAATGATTCTGCCAGCTCACTACCTTCATACTGAATTTTCTTGCATACAAGTTGAATTTATAACCCCACCAGAAAAGAAAAATAGAGGCGTGGCTGTGTGGTAAGAAGCTTGCTTCCCAGCCACATGGTTCTAGGTTCAGTCCTACTGGGTAGCACCTTAGGCAAGTGTCTTCTACTATAGTCTCAGGCCAACCAAATCCTTGTGAGTGGATTTGGTAGCTGGAAACTTAAAGAAGCCTGTCGTATATGTGTGTATTTTAATATATCTGTGTGTGTGTGTGTGTGTGTGTGTGTGTCTTTGTGTCTGTGTTAGTCCCCCCATCATTTCTTGGCAACCAATGTCGGTGTGATTCTGTCCCCATAACTTAGCAGTTTAGCAAAAGAGGCTGATAGAATAAGTGCCAAGCTTACAAAGGAGAATTCCTGTGGTAGATTTGTTGAACTACAAGGCAGTGCTCCAGCATGGCCACAGTCAAATGACTGGAGCAAATAAACAAATATACATTAAAACACCTTTGAGGGATTAAAAATTCCTTGCAAAATGCTGTAGGATTTAGAAAGATAATGATGGTGTTTGAATGTTTACAACACAAACTATGTCAGTTTGTAATGGTGGAAAATACAGTGATAGTGATAATAATAATAAGAGGACTCAGAGAGTGAAAACCTCCACCAAGGCAATACTCTCAACATCCTCTCAACAATTAGCCAGGGATGATTTTTAAAAAAGAATATCTGAAGCAAGAGGATTCAGAGAGTGCAAACCTCCACCAAGGCAACACCAATGTCCTCTCAATCATTAGCCAGAGATGATTTTTAGAATGAGAAGATCTGAAACAGCACTCAGAGAGTGCAAACCTTTGCCAAGGCAACACCAACGTCCTCTCAACGATTAGCCAGAGATGATTTTTATAATGAGAATATCTAAAATAAACTCAACTGCTCTCACAAATGAGAATACTAAAAATGAATCTGACTGCTCTCAAAAATTAAGTAAAAAAAAACAGGAAAAATAATCCAGAATCCTTGTCACCGGATTGATCCCAAAATCTGATAAGTTCATGCTAGTCACGAAGCCAAACATCCAAATCCATCCGGCAGCTCTTGAGATATCTTGTCCATGGAGAAACCAACAAACAAACACAACTGAAAACAATAACTCCACCTTCACTAAGGCAGAGGTAATAATAATCCTTTCTACCAAAGGCACAAGGCCAGAACGTTTGTGGGAGGGTCGTAGTCGATTACATCACCTCCAATGGTACTTATTTCATTGACCACTGAAGGATGAAAGGCAAAGTTGACCACAGCAGTATTTCAGCTCAGAATATGAAGAGCCTGAAGAAATGGCACTAAGCATTTTGTCTGATTACCATTCTAATGGTTCTGTCACCTCACTGTTTTAAAGATAGTAATAATAATAATAATAATAATAATAATAATAATAATCATCATCATCATCATCATTTAACATCTGTTGTCCATAGTGGCATGGATTGGACAGTTTGACTGGAAGGCTGCACCAGGGCATGGTGTCTATAGCTGGATGCCAACCACTAACAATAATGATAATAACACCAACGATGAACGATGATGATGGTGATGGTGGTGGTGATGATGATGATGATGATGATGATGATGAAAATTATTATTATTAATTATTATTATTATTATTATTATTATTATTATTATTCAGTAGTTTTAGTTTTATAGCGTGCTTTCACTTCACTACCGAGCGCAGCTTTGTGTGCTTTGGGTATGTGCTGTGATTTGTTGTGATGCTCTGATGGTTATTGTATTGAAAGTGTTCTGCGTAGGATGTGTGCAGTGCCTAGTAGTGCAATTTTCTGTATGTTATATGTGTTTGTAAGTCCTGGTGTTTTTGTTATGTATTTGTCTGAATATTTTTTTATCATGCCTAATGCACCTACTATGATAGGAATTGTTTCTGTTTTCAGATTCCACATTCTAGTTACCTCTATTTCCAGGTCTTTGTATTTTGAGAGTTTCTCCATTTCTTTTAGAGACACGTTGTCATCTGCCGGTATTGATACATCAATTAGAAAGCATTTTTTTTCTTCATGATCTCTGACAACTATATCTGGTCTGTTGGCCTTAATTTCTCTATCTGTGCATATCCCAGAGTATGGTTGCTTTCTCGTTTTCTGTGACCTTTTCTGGTGTGTGCCTATACCATCTTTTTTCTGTTGTTATTCCATAATGTTGACATAGCTTCCAATGTATGTAGGTTCCAACTCTGTCATGTCTGTGAATATATTCCTTCTTAGCCAGGACTGGGCAGCTAGAGATAATATGATTTATTGTTTCTTGTCCATCTCCACATATTCTGCAGTTACTTGTAATATTTTTTTTCATTACATGTTTTTGGTAATTTCTGGTGGGGAGGCTTTGGTCTTGTGCTGCAATTAAAAATCCCTCTGTTTCTGCTTTGAGTCCTGAGCTTCTCAACCATTGCTGGGATTTTTCTTTGTCTATTTCTTTTGCGTTTAGTTTAGTTTATTATTATTATTATTATCATTATTATTATTATTATCATTATTATTATTATTATTATTATTATTATTATTATTATTATTATTGAGTGAGAGAGCAGTGCATGCCATCAAAGTGACACTGGAGTAAAATATACGAAGCCCAATATACCCATCATGACTACCCGTCTGATAAGGGTACACCAGGCACATGCATCACAACCATATGTGTGCGACATGGTGATCTCATATGAAGATAAACAGCACATGACCTTGCAGGTGGGGCCCAGTTAGAATTTTCTTCTGGTCGAGTAACCTATCCCGCTCAAAAGGTCCTTGAATAAGGGTTGTTTATGGATGTTGAACGAAACACCTATGTTTCCAGAGGTGAATTATTCAAACTCCATAGAATCCCTCTCAACACATGGCTATGATGCTCCCCCACTACTTCCGCTCGTGATCAGAGATGCACATATTGTCAGCCACTAAGGGACATGCTCAACTGGTTAAGGTCAAACAACTGACAAGCAAATCTGTGGTATTGAGCAGAATATTTGCTGTAGCCCATCTTTTATACCAAGACAAAACAATGTACATGATAACACTTCCAATCAGTTAAGATCAGAAGCCATGAGAGCCACTGCCTGGTACTGCATCAGGGCATTTATTATTATTATTATTATTATTATTATTATTATTGAGTGAGAGAGCAGTGCATGCCATCAAAGTGACACTGGGGTAAAATATACGAAGCCCAGTATACCCATCATGACTACCCGTCTGATAAGGGTACACCAGGCACATGCATCACAACCATATGTGTGCGACATGGTGATCTCATATCAAGATAAACAGCACATGACCTTGCAGGTGGGGCCCAGTTAGAATTTTCTTCTGGTCGAGTAACCCATCCCGCTCAAAAGGTCCTTGAATAAGGGTTGTTTAAGGATGTTGAACGAAACACCTATGTTTCCAGAGGTGAATTATTCAAACTCCATAGAATCCCTCTCAACACATGGCTATGATGCTCCCCCACTACTTCCGCTCGTGATCAGAGATGCACATATTGTCAGCCACTAAGGGACATGCTCAACTGGTTAAGGTCAAACAACTGACAAGCAAATCTGTGGTATTGAGCAGAATATTTGCTGTAGCCCATCTTTTATACCAAGACAAAACAATGTACATGATAACACTTCCAATCAGTTAAGATCAGAAGCCATGAGAGCCACTGCCTGGTACTGCATCAGGGCATTTATTATTATTATTATTATTATTATTATTATTTCTGTTATTTTCAGGCATCACAAGAATTAGTTTCAGACACATTAGATGTTATACTGAAGCATCGTAATGAAAAATCCCAAATGACATCTCTGAGGTTAGTGCTTCTCTCTCTCTCTCTCTCTCTCTCTCTCTCTCTCTCTCTCTCTCTCTCTCTCTCTCTCTCTCTCTCTCTCTCTCTCTCTCTCTCTCTCTCTCTTTCTCTCTTTTCAAACACATGAGCGCACATGAGGGGAGGGTATGTAGGTGTTATATATATGTGTATATATATCAGTAATAAAGTGATTGTTTCTTATCAGGAACAAAATGTTTAATAGGACTGCTATAGAAGTGCTTAATTAAATGAGCAAATATATAAACTATGGTTGCAGAACAAACAAATATAAAATCATCTACGTAACATTTCATATCTTGAGCATTTAATCACATAATGCTTTTTCTTTCACATAGAATATACATGTATAACATCACGGAAGATGAAACACAACTCATCAGTACAAGCATATAAGAAAAATATAAGAAAAATGTGTGAATACAGTCTATCAAGTTTAAAAGTTAATGATTAATACTTTAGCGACTAAAAAATTTTTTTTTTTTAACATTACAACATCTAGAATAATAAATACATAAAAATATAAAGAAATATATAAATATATAGATATATAAAAATACATATATGTAGGAAGCATATAAATAAATAATATATAAGGTAAGATAAAAGTTCATCGTTTAGAAATTTTTTCGATTAAAAATTACTTTTCAAGATAAGGGAAACCTATTGTTAAAAGCCAGTGTCCAAGCAAAATAAAGAAGAAACCATATTTACATTGGCCATTTCAGGGGTTCATCACTGTATTTAGTGCACGAGGGGGCATCACGATAATTACTCCTTCATCAGGGGTAAAATAAAGAAACACACATCATGTACCAGGGCGAGACCTCCTTATCCAAACCTAACACAATATTGCATGGTTTCTTATTTAAAAAGTCATGCTCAGACCAGCCCAAATATTCAAAATTAAAAAAAAAAAAAAAATGTGATCTATATCTAGCCTAAAAATCATACCGTGCTACCTATAAAAAAATATATATATATAAAAATTTTTAAAAAAACTACATCTATATATTAACTATATAAATGGCTGTATTAAATTAAATTCAACCTCGACAGTTTCAACTATATAAATGGCTGTATTAAATTAAATTCAACCTCGACTGTAAGAGCTAAATTATTTACTTGCTACAACTTTTTTTATTCCTATACACTTTTAAGAACGTAGATGAAAATTTATGGATGCAAAAAGGAATCACATCAGTAAATTTTCATCTACATTCTTAAAAGTGTATAGGAATAAAAAAAGTTGTAGCAAGTAAATACACACACACACATATATATATATATATATATATATATATATATATATACACATACATACACACATGAGGGAATACTGAAAAGTTTCTGGCTCTAAAGGTATTGAGAAAGGCCTGGTTGGAGGCCCAACCTTATGAGTTCTTTTACAGAGATTAGAAAAACTGAAGGACCGTGTATGAATCTGAGAGGGGAATTTGTTGAATAAAATCATAATTAATTGATTCTCCTGTATTTTCTTTTAACCAAAGCCAGGAACTTTTCAGTACCCCACTTGTATGTATATGTATACATATAAATTTGACATGGGCGATTCTTTCTTGTCTTGGGATTCAGTCAAAGCTGGGTGGAATTGGGTAAAAAATTACACAGATGTGTAGAATGATCCAGTGGTGATGCTGGGCTTTGTATTTTTTCATAGCTCCTATGTTTACCAAGATAATCTACTATAATAATACTCTTGTGTTTATGAATGAGAAAGGAAGGGGTGATAGATGAATAAGGAAGGAAGGAGTGACGTCATACTTGGTAGTGGGATGAAAATTGTAGGCTGAAAAAATAAATCAAATAGCATTTCAACCGTGTGACTATATCTGTGTGTATGTAAAAGGGGGTATGTGAATGTGTGTGTGCGTGTGTGTGTGCATCTGCGTGCACAATGGAAGTGGGATGGTCCATCTTTGTTTACTTAGTATTTGGGTTGATTTTTTGATTTGGTTGAATCTTGGTTGATTAATTTGTTTTTGTTGGTCAGTTATTTTTAGCATTTTGACAGAAAAAAAGTCATTCTAAAATTGTGTTTTAACGTAAGCATGCCCAAACAAGTCAAATGCTTACACAGAGCAGGTTTTACAGCCACATCATTCAAACCGACCAGGTGAAACCAGGCTTAGCTGCTAGTGTATATATATATATATATGTGTGTCTGTATATAGTCAGGTATCTGTGAAATAGCAATTATGCTATGCCATTAGCTCACCTGTCTTCAGGTTGTTTTTTTCTTTTCTTCCATTCCTCCACTTCCTGTTTACTGGTGCAAAAATCAAAAAGAGATGATAAAAGAATGATTATCACAGCCCAACATTTCCTTAAAGATTTCAAGTATGTTCCTGATGTTGTTGTTGTACCAAAATTCTTTGGAATTGTTGTGGTGCCATACTATTTGGTAAGCTGTTGTCATATTGTTTCCTTCCATTTCAATCTTCTGTTCCTTGTTTACAGGCGCCAGAAGCAAAAAGAGGCAATCAAAGAAGACTCTCATTCTAAAATATTTGATGATGAAATAAATGTTCTTCAGAGGCTGTTAGAGGAGAAACGGTCTCGAAGACTAAAGTGCATGCAGCCATCTTCAAAACAAAACAGCAGAAAGAGCTCACCTCACAAACAGGTATTTATGTTATGTTTATATGACAAGAGAGTTAACAATTTCAGGCCTAAAACCACCAGAGACATGTCACTTTCAAGAAAAATAGGCCCAGCACTGTTACATACATACATATATACTTTTAGATCCTTGTAGTGGATATATAATATAATGAAGCAGAGGGGAAGAAAGTATATGCACAATGTGCTACTATTACTATTACACAAGACTCAATGCTCTATATCAAAGTCTCACAGTGAACTACTAACCAATACAAACTGCTGACAACCTGACAGTTGTCTATTTAATAGAAATGTCTCAGTTCACTTTTGGTTAGAATCCTTCCACAACATCTCCCCTTTTTAGACTCAGTCTCCCCTATCTTCTCCCCTTTTGAGAATTGAACTCCACTCCGAGTTTTAATATCCCTTACGTTTAAGGTTCAATTGCAGTGTTTCCGTTCTTTCCCGTTTTCTAGTGCTAGAATGTGTAGTTTTAAGTTGTTGAGTGTTGGTACTTCAAACATTTCATACAATACTTCCTTTGGGATTTCATTTCTGTTTTTTCTGTGAATCTTTTTTTTTTAGTTGGCTAATATGTCTTTTGTATTCAACATATTTTCCTTTTACCAGGAATATCATTCTTCCAGTTTGTTTAATTATTACACCGTCCTCCCAGCTTTCTTTACCATGTCTATAGGTTTTAAAAAAACTTTGTCATCTAACTTGAAGAATTTTGAAGTATTTTTATTGCTCACCTTTTCTTTATTTTTGTTCAGTATCAGCTTATTAAAGACAGATCTGACCTTTCTAGCAAATATTAATTCTGCAAGTGACATTCCTGATGTTGTATTTAGATTAGGTGTTGCTAGGTACATTCTTAGAAATTGTTGGAGTACAAAATAGTCCATCACTTCATTGTTCACCTTTTTCAATGCCCTCTTAAAAATGTCAACGAATCACTCGACTTGTCTATTTGACCTAGGGTGGTAAGGCAGAGTGGTGACATGTTTGATGACGAATATTTGGCAAAATTTTCTGAACTTATCTGATGTGAACTGGGTTTCTTTACCCAACACAATGGTATCAGGAATACCATACCTGGTAAACAATTCATGTAAAAAAACTTATTGTAACCACAGATGTCAGCTTTTTACATTCATGCACTTCCAGCCACTTTGAAAAACTATCTACCATGACAAGGTAATATGAACCCTTAAGTGGACCTGCATATGTAGTATGTAGTCTGGCTCATGGAACATCCATTTTTGGCCATGGTTGTCATTTAGTGGTAGGTGATTTTGCAGCTAAGACACACTCACTGCATGCTTTCACTGATTCTTCAGTGTCACGGTCCTTTGTTGACCAATATACATAACTTCTCATTATTGATTTCATTCTCGAAATCCTTTGGTGACCCATATGAAATTCCTTTAATAATCACTTTTTTTAGTGTGGCTGGCACTACGACTATTTGTGCATACATCAACACATTGTCACACAGTGTGAAATGGTTTGCATTTGTGTTATGCATATTTTTATCTCTTTTAGCCATCAATATTTCTTTCAATTTTTATAATAAATTTATCATTTTCCAATTTCAATTTTATGTCTTGTAAAGTAACTGGCAGTTCATGAATGATGTTACACAAAACATTTTCATTTTCATTTTCCACTTGCAAAGCAGCAATCACAGCATCTTCAAATGGTTCCACACTTTTCAAAATCAGTCTTGATAGACAATCCATATAACCTAGTTTCTTGGATGGTATAAACTCCATCTTGAAATCATAATTTAATAATGTCATACCCCAGCTTTGTAACCTATTAGCAGTAAGGATAGGAATTCCTTTTTTCAACCCAAATATTGATAATAATGGACAGTGAGCAGTTTGTAGATGAGAACGTCTATCATGTAAAAATCTGTGAAATTTTTCACGGCAAAAATAATCGCTAGAACTTCTTTTTTGATTTGACTATTATTCCTCTCTGCTGATATTAGAGAACATGAGGCATGAACCATCGCCTTCATGTTACCATCTTTATATTTATGTAGCATTACTGCTCTTATACCATACTCAGAGGCATCTGAAGCTACACCAATCTCTGCGGCAGTATTGAAATGTGCTAACAACAAATCCAATGTTAGTATTTTTTTTATTTCATCAAATGCCTTTTGACAGTTTTCCATTTCATATTTTTTTTAGCAGATTATTCAGTGGAGCCCTCACCTTCTGCATATTTGGAATATAATTTTGCTAATAATTTGTCAATCCTAAAACTGCTTGTAAGGTTGCTATATTAGTTGGAGTGGGCATATTTTTAATTGCATCATGCCCTCAGTAGATATGGTCAATGTCCATTTTTGTCAATGATTTGTCCTAAATATCTTATTTTCGGTAAGAAAAATTCACACTTTTCTTCACTCAAAGTAAAGCAGTAATCCTTAATTTTTTCTAATACATATTTTACATGCTCTACATGTTGATCCCTGGATTCGCTTTTAATGAGTATATCATCCAGATAAGGAATTGTGAATTCATAGTCCACAAACATTGCATCAATGATCTGTTGAAAATTCGCTGGTGCGACTTTTAAGACAAATGGGAACCTGTTGTATTTATACAGTCCCTTATGTGTGTTAATTGTTATGTATTTAGAGCATTCATCGTCTACTCTAATTTGTAGGTACACGTCAGAGAGATCCAATTTAGAAAAAAATCTTGCCACCATTCTCCAGAGTAAGTAGTGGATAGTGGCACATTTTAAGACATTCATTTAAACCAGTGGAAAAACTGGAGCACTCTCTGATTTTATTATTCATTTTCTTAATGTACACAGTTGGTGCTGTTCATTTTTTGGATAACTATAATTTTTTCTAGTCTCTCTAAGTTTATCTGTTCTAATGCTATGAATGGTACATTCATTTTTGCTTATGGTGTCTTCTTATATTTGAAACTGCGTCTTTATTTTCGTACATAGACCTAATTTATCAGACAGAACTTCAGGAAAAACTTTTTATAAATTTTTTCAATTCGTCTGATGACTTATTTGTACTGGAGTTAAAACCAATCACCCTTTTACAGAAAAGATTTATGGAGAGGTCCCATAAGTTAAACAATTCCATCCAGTTAGTACCAAACAAGCTTGTTGTATTATTTAGCACAAAAACTTTAGCCTTTAAGGTTTTTTCCACAAGGTTTTTTCTACTTGTCAATTTGCCTTTAAAATACAATTTTTTCTTTAAACATCACAGACAATTTTTGAGGTTTCATTTAATTTAGGTCTCCTGATCTTTTTCCATGTATCTGTGTTAATTATTGGGATGCTACTGCCTGTATCCAATTGTAACTTTACGTTTGTGTTATTAATTTTTACATACACAAATTTTTCTTTAAGGCTCGTTTGTATTTTTTGTCACTGATAATCTGTTTGCATATTTTTTGTTGAACCATTTTTTAGGTTCTGTCTTACAGGGCAACTTTTTATGGCCAATTTGACCACACTTGTAGCACTTTATATTTTTAAGTGGACAGTTATTTTTAAAATGAAGACCATCGCACCCATATCATGGATTTGGTCTTGATATTTTTTGTCTATTTTTTTATTCGTTACTGGTTGACATGCACGAATATAAGAACAATCTTTCTCTTCAACTTTATTTGCATCATGTCATAGATTAATAATCCTCTGACATTCTTCTGCTACTTCCTGCAGAGTTAAATTTTGGTCCTGTTCTAATTTTGTTAATATCTGGGAGCATGTATCTGCTTCTTTGTTTGCAGTAAACCCTTGAACAAAAATTAAAGACTTGAACATGTCTGGGGTTAACTCATTCAATTTGAATTTCTCACACTTCCTGTAAACCATTCCGGCATAAGTGACAAAATCTTCATCATCTTTTTTGACCAAATTTAAACATTGCCAGCAAGTACTGAACAGGGAACTTCTGTCACTGAAAAAGTTCAGTAAAATATTAACTGTTTCATTGAAACAAATCTCAGCTTCTTCAGCAGAATATAATTACTTTTAATTTTCATGTTCAGCAGGGGATGACTTTCTTTAAAGTATTTATGCTGTTTTCTTGTCACACCAACTTTTACACTCTTCTTTGAAGATTTCTTCGTATCTACGAAACTATGCAGAGAAGATAATCCCTCCTTCTGGAATTTAGCTGAATTCTTCATTTGAATTTGTTATGCTGTCTGACAGGTATGAACCTGCAGTATTTTCAGACTTCTTCAGCAATAATTCCAGCAACTGTTGGTTTTGTTGTAGTTGCTGCTGTTGCTGCTGCTGTAGTTGCTGTTGCAACTGCACTATAGAGGCCAATATGTTCTCTGTGTTAAATATTTTTCTTTGGTTTTGTACCAAAAAAAGACTTTTTTAAACATCCAATGCAAGCTTTGAACAACTCATCACCACTTTTAGATCCTTACATTGGATATATAATATAACGAAGCAGGAGAGATGAAAGTATCAACACAATGTGCTACTATTACTATTACGCAAGACTCAATGCTCTATATCAAAGGCTCACAGTGAACTGCTAACCAACACAAACTGCTGACAACTCGACAGTTGTCTATTTAATAGAAATGTCTCAGTCCACTTTTAGCCACATGGGGGTGGTCGGAATCCTTCCACAACACATACATATATATACATACATATACATACATACATATGATTTTTTATGTATATATGTACATATATAGATAGATAGATAGACAGACAGACAGACAGGCAGGCAGGCAGACAGACAGATATTTACATATATATATAAATATCTATTGCAAACACACACACACACACATTAACACAATATTTAAATATGGACTAGTATTAATTTCATGCTGTGAAATTACAATAAACTGACAAGCTTATACATCAAGCCTTATAGAAACACAAAGCTTGATGTATAAGGTTGCCAGTTTATTGTGTTTCCACAGCATGAAATTAATAACAGCTCATATTTAAATACTATGTATATTAGATGATGTTTTTCTCTCGATGGATAGAGTAATTTTTTTATGGTTTCACCAATAACAGAACAGTAAATTATGTGTGCATGTACACACACACACACACACACACACACACACACACACACACCTATACATACAATCTGTAAGTAAAGCAGTAGAGATGTGCAAGACTTTTCTCAAGTTTAGAACATGACATTGTTTTTGTTATCTACATTCGCAATGATGGAGTGTTGTTCCTTTGTTAGAAACCAGCCCCTTGCTCAGAGGAAGAATTTAAAGAATTAAAGATCAATAGAATCAATCAATTTAAAGATCAATAGAAATACTAGGCTTAAGAATATATGTCCTGTGGTCAATTTGCTTGACTGAAAAACCCTCCAAGAGATGCTCCAGGATGGCCACAGTGTGTTGACTGAAAGAAGTAAAATAATATATATATCATCATCATCATCATCATTTAGTATCCACTTTTCCATACTGGCATGGGTTGGACAGTTTGACAGAATCCAGTGAACTGCTATCATGCTCCATGTGAGGTCTGACATGGTTTTTATGCCTTAATAGGTACGTGAAAACAGTACTGTGAATTAAACAGACTTTTAGATCCGTTGGAATATTTTTGGTTTGGGGTACATTTGATTTGTACAATGGCCATTTTCACTGCAGTTTGCCATGGAGAAAATTCTGCCTTTAGGCAACATGTGTTAAAACATCAAAATACCAACAGTCATTTCAATGAACCCTTTCTAGACTGATGAATTTATTTCAAGCTACTTTGCTCTCATAAGCACCGGTGACTAAAAGGGAGGCAACTCTGAAATGACTTTAGAAGGCATTTGTTTTTGAAGGGTTTTGCAGTCAAGCAAATTGACCCCCAGGACTTATTTATTCTATCAATCTCTTTTGCCAAACTGCTACGTAAACACATCAATGCTAGTTGTCTAGCAGTGATAGCGGAGACAAACACACATAGATATGCACACACACACACACATATCTGTCTATCTATCTATCTATATATATATATATATATATAAGTATATACGACAGGCTTCTTTCAATTTCCGTCTACCATATCCACTCACAAGTCTTTGGTTGACCCAAGACTATAGTAGAAGACATTTGCCCAAAGTGCCATGCGGTGGGACTGAACTGTCTGCTGATTATGTGCAATGCCATCAGGCTGGAACAATGTATTATAGTATAAAAGCAATGATGGGATTTAAACAAGATTTTAGTTCAGCTCAAATATGATTGGGACATATTTGGTTCTTAATAAAGCCATATTTGAACTGATCTAAAAGCTTGTTTAATTTATAAACATATATATAGGTGCAGGAGTGGCTGTGTGGTATGTAGCTTGCTTACCAACCACATGGTTCCGGGTTCAGTCCCACTGCGTGGCACCTTGGGCAAGTGTCTTCTGCTATAGCCTCGGTCCAACCAATGCCTTGTGAGTGGATTTGGTAGACGGAAACTGAAAGAAGCCTGTCGTATATATATGTATGTGTGTGTATGTTTGTGTGTCTTTGTTTGTCCCCCTAGCATTGCTTGACAACTGATGCTGGTGTGTTTACGTCCCCGTCACTTAGCGGTTCGGCAAAAGAAACCGATAGAATAAGTACTGGGCTTACAAAGAATAAGTCCCGGGGTCGATTTGCTTGACTAAGGGTGGTGCTCCAGCATGGCTGCAGTCAAATGACTGAAACAAGTAAAAGAGAGAAAGAGTAATATATATATCTATATATATATACACATTATTTACATTTGACAGATATTTGTCCTCATCTTGTTTGTTGTTAACACAGACTTTTGGCATAGTGGGCTACTAGTAGCATGGGCTACTAACCCCAAGATTCCAATTTTGATTCCAGGCAGTGACCTGAATACTATTACTACTACTACTACTACTACTACTACTAATAATAATAATAATAATAATAATAATAATAATAATAATAATAATGACGACGACAACGACAACGACAAAAAATACCTTAGGAATGAGAACCCATGTTCAAAATTTCCCCAAGACACCTGATGAAGGCTGGAGGGTATATCAGCTGAAATGTTGTGTTAACAACAAACAAGATGAGGACAAGTATATAAGTTTATATATCTATATCATCATCAGCAGCAGCAGTATCATTATCATTTAACATCCATTTTCCATGCTGGCGTGGGCTGGACAGCTTGACTAGAGTTGGAAAACCAAAAAGCTGCACCAGGCACCAATTGTCTGTTTCAGCAAATGCCAACCACCTTACAGAGTGTACTGGGTGCTTTTTACATGGCACCAGCACCAGCATTAGTGTAGTCAAGAAATAGGTGGCAAAACAAAAAGCTCTCCGCTGAGAGAGGAAGTGGAACCAAGAGAAATAACTGTGTGTCAGGTGAGAGGTTCAAGTATGATAGAGCGACTATCAGCAATTTAAAACTGACAAGGAAATGATTCCCCATCTCTAAAGAGTGACAAGGGTGCAGTGAGCACCAGCATTGCTAGAAATAGGAGTCATAGATGCTTTAGCCACAGAAAGTATGTGGTCTCTTTGTATTGACAGGGGAGACAAGACTTCACTCCGTAAGTGAGATGCATTTGATTAACATACTAATTTCATGTAGGAAATTAATACTCATCACTAATGCTCACTCCATTACGGCAGGTGGAGGCTAACTTACACCTGTCAATATTATAGAGAATGCCGTAGGAATCAGTGACTGATTTCACAAAATGGTGATGTGAAAATTATAATATATATATATATATATATATATATAATATATATATATATTATATATATATATATATTTTACTGCAATGGTTTGTGTCAATTTTTACAATTCTGTAAATAATAATAATAGTGTGGATAAAACCTACTTTTATCCTTCGAGGGCTTATATGCCCCATTGTTAAACTATTTTCTTTAGTCATTGCATGGTGATCGCTTATGAGCTTGAAGCTTATAAAATACTGTTATTATTATCTACAGGATATTCATATATATATATAGAGAGAGAGATGTACTCGCATAGCAAGTAATTTGATCTGAGATCGTGTGCTGAAACGAAAACAATTGCAGCGTGGAAGGTGTTTATAAGCCATTTAAGAAACACACAAAAGCCGTTCGATTCACTTCAACATTTAAGTTTAATTTGTCAAAATATTTTCGTCGCTAAAATCCACGACCTGTTCACTGACAAAGTCCGTGATGCAGCACGGACTTTGTCAGTGAACAGGTCGCGGATTTTAGCGACGAAAATATTTTGACAAATTAAACTTAAATGTTGAAGTGAATCGAACGGCTTTTGTGTGTTTCTTAAATGGCTTATAAACACCTTCCACGCTGAAATTATATATATATATATATATATATAGTGATTGAAGGGGATCTATTTAAAGACCAAAGCATATCAAAGTGAAGCACACCCTGATGGTTTGACAGTATGACTCAGATCAATACTCTTTTACAATTTTACTTGTTTCAGTCATTTGACTGCAGCCATGCTAGAGCACCACCTCTTTGTTGATCAAATCGACCCCAGGACTTATTCTTTGTAAGCCTAGTACTTATTCTATCGGTCTCTTTTGCCAAATTGCTAGGTTATGGGGACGTAAACACACCAGCATTGGTTGTCAAGTGATGTTGGGGAGACAAACACAGACACACATACATATACACATACATACATATATAGACAGGCTTCTTTCAGTTTCCATCTACTAAATCCACCCACAAGGCTTTGGTCGGCCCGAGGCTATAGTAGAAGACACTTGCCCAAGGTGCCACGCAGTGGGACTGAACCCGGAACCATGTGGTTGGTAAGCAAGCTACATACCACACAGTCACTCCTATGCCTACGGTAAACAATCCATTCCATTTGTAAAGTGTTCATCAATGAAGGGAAGACCGCTGGTGTCTGGTAAGCTGCAAATCCATGGGTATCTCAGATCAAGTGGAACTTTCAGCATGGCATCATATAATAATAAAAATACAGACAAATGGATTACAGGGTCTCGTTGCAATGTTTCATTTGGAGATTTTATGGGGTAATGTTGGACATCGAGTTATGTAAGACATACAACATCTATGTCATTATGCAAAACATTATTATTATATTAACTCCAGATCATAAGGCAGCTGTATGCAGGTCATTATCTGATATGTTGTCGGAAAGAAATGAAGGACACTGCTTGTCATTTACAACTATCAGGAAATGTTAAGACAAGGACTCAAACACACACATATAATTCTGCATACGCACACACAAGCAGATATATATGAATGGATATGTATATGTATGTATATATGTGTGTGTGTATATATGTGTATATATATATATATATCACCGTGACTGACCAGGCTATCAGATGTTGCTACACATCGCTGGTCAAAATGCGCTTCGCATTGTTTTAGCCTTCAAACGACGCCACCCCGATGGCTAAGCGAGCAGGCCAACAGAAGAAAGAGTGAGAGAAAGTTGTGGCGAAAGAGTACAGCAGGGATCGCCACCAGCCCTTGCCAGAGCCTCGTGGAGTTTTAGGTGTTTTCACTCAATAAACACTCACAACGCCCGGTCTGGGAATTTAAACCACGATCCTATGACCGTGAGTCCACTACCCTAACCACTGAGCCATTGCGTGCCTCCACATGTATATATATATATATATATGTGTGTGTGTGTATATGTATATATATGTATGTATGTGTGTGGGCGTGCGTCGTGTGTGTGTGTGTGTGCGTGTATACACACACACATGCATGCATGCACGCGCGCACACCTACATACATACATACACGCACAAACATACACACACACATACATACCCACACACATACATACACACATACACATACATACACAAGACATACATACACACAGACATACACCCATACACTCACACACACATACATACACACCCACATACACACGCACACACATACATACACACCTACACTCCCACATACATACATACATACACACCTACATACACACGCACACGCATACATACACACACACACACGCATACATACATTACATACGTACACACACATACTTACATACATTCATACCTTCACTCATACATACATACACACACACACAAACATACACAGACACACACCCATACATACATACACACATACATACACACATACACTTATACACACACGCCTACACACATACATACACACACACATACATACACACACATACACACACATATACGCACATACACATATACTTACACACATGCACACACACATACATATGCACATGCATGCATACATGCATTCATACACACACACACACGCATGCACACATACATACATACACACACACACACGCATGCACACATACATACATACACACACACATACATACATACATACACACACACTTCCACACATACACATATACATACATACACACACACATACACACACATACATACATACACACATACACATACACATATACACACACACATACTTACATACACTCATACGGACACACGTACACACAGACATACACACTCACACATACACACATACACACACACATACCTACACACACACATGCATGCACGCGTGCACGCACACATACATACATGCATGCACGCACGCCTGTGGGTTCTGGCTATATCTCGGATTCCTGTCTGGGCCGGCGCGTTGTGCCTGGGGTTTCTCTTATGCCTGTCACCGCAGGAGTATTTTCCATCATTCCTTCAGTTGCGAAGTGTTTCCTTGCATGCATATACACTACCGTCAGAAATTAATTAGCACCCTTGATTTGCTCTTCACTCAAGGTATGTGCTGTCACCTAGTGGCCATATCTTGAACTATTGCTTTGTTGCGAGTTCACTGTTGCGCAGAACGATGACGTAACTTTGTTTGCAGAGCAGTTTGAGAGTCTACAGCCTTATGATGTTGACATAGCAGTGCAACAACAACTTGGAGTGCGGATGCAGACAAATCTTCCTTTGTTTAATAAATATAGGTAGCGCCTCGCAAGGACCGAAATCACACCATACTAAGTTTTCTCATCGTGTAAGACGTTTTGAACAGCTCATAGGTTAATTGATTTAACCTATTTAATGTAGAAATTTGAGAAGTGCTAATTAATTTCTGACGCAAGTGTATATACACTCACATAAACATATAAACACACATATAATACCCCTACATTTTGTACACACACGCACATACATACATACATTCACTCCCATGCACTCACACACACACATTTACATATATATATACAATACACGCACACACACTTACACACGTACAAACACACACGAATTCACATACACACCAACACATACATACACACAACATATACCTCCACGCGCATGCACACATACACATACGTACACACATATAAGCACAGACACACACATACATACGCACACAAAACCATGCGCACACATACGCACGCACACATACATACATGCACACAGTTATACATATACGCACATATAAGCACACACACACACCCACACATACACTTAGTTAAGCACAGTTACTCGCCATACACACAAAAAAACGCACACGTACACACACATACTACAACTAAACACACACACGAAACATATACACGCACACACACATTCATTCTTGTTTCTGACCTGTGACTCGCTAGCCTTCGCCCACCATATACACACATACACACACACGCACACACTCACACACACACCCTTGTCATCTCGCACACCTTTGCTACTGCTGTTTGCCCTTGCCTTCACCCACCATATACACACACACGCACACACTCACACACACACCCTTGTCATCTCGCACACTGTTGTTTACCTTCCTTCTTTTTCTGCTCTCTTGTCTTTGAAAACCTGCACCCTCTTGTTTACTACTTCCGCCTTTTCAGTATGTTGACCTCGTGAAGACCACTTGCATTTTTTTTCCCTCTGTCCTCCCACCTCGGGATCTTTCTTTCTCCTATGTTTCCGACGAAGAGCTCCGCTCGAAACGTCATACCCTTCTTCTTCCCTTTTTTCCTGAGCGCCCAATAATACTTTAATTGTTCCACATCCTCGCGTTGTTGTCTTTTTGTTTTCTTGTTTGGATTAACTTTATATATATATATATCTATACATATGTGTGTGTGTGTGTGTTTGAATATATATATATATATATTTATATATATAATAGAAATATGTTACAAAAAGAAAATAGAAACTACACGTGGAAATGTAAGGGGAAAATAAAAAGAAAAATATATATATGTGTATATATATATATACATATATCCTTCGAAACGTAGAGTAGATGAAACCATAGCGACTGAAGAAGGGGTTTTTTCTTTGTGTTAATCGTCCTGTACTCCACTTTTTGTTGTTTTTAAAAAAATGTCCAGTTCCTTTGGTTTGTGTCTATGTTTTCGTTTCTCTTTGTGTTCGACGTCCCTTTGGTGTCCTGTACTCATATATGCGTGTATATGTACATGTAGAGGTAGGTACGTACATATATGTTTATATATATGCATATGTTTTATTTCATTTATTAATATATATATATATATGTATGTGCTCCAATATGGCTGCAGTCAAATGACTAAAACAAGTAAAAGAGTGGACGATGAGTGTGTATATAAAATCAGTTAATGATGTAAAGCTACTAACAGTTTCTAGCTGCAAACACACCTGGCTAGGCAGATTTCATAACATGTCTTTTATCTCCAAGCAGTTTGCAGGCACTGAGCATATGGTTTGTTCTATTCGAAATTCAGGATGTTGGTGCATGACAAACCACAAGAAAAAATGGGAAGAACATTGATACTAGAAAATGGAATAAGGCAAAGGGTGAATAAAAACAGGAAAAGAAAGGAGGAAAGCAATTTAGAGTTATGTCTCCTTTGACCAAAGAAGCCATAACTAACCAGTTGTAGAATAATTCAATGGAGAGAGCTCCAAAGTCTACAATCCATAGAGTTATGCAATCCTCCAGTTTGACAAAAGAAATTTGTCCATATGTTTGCATTTTCTGAAAATTTCAAATATGGGAATTAGTAGTGTAGTGAAATTCTTGGATCTAAACAGAATGTATGATCTTTCAGCTATGCATAAGTTACATTTCTTAGATCAACATGAATTTCTACATGTAGTGATAAAGAAGTGATATTAATAAATGTGATGAACCCCAGTATATATATCAGATCTGTACTTAGCATTTTGGTTATTCTGAACATTGCCAGTTCAGTACCTGAGGATACTCAATATGTTAAGTTTGACATACAGGAGCAAAACAACTTATATATATAATGGGAACTTCTAACTTTATTGAGCATTCTACATAAAATTAGCCATGAACAAAGCAGGATTCTTCAAAATGGAGTCTAGCAACAATTAATGTTTATTATTAGGATTTATAAATTAACATAGTAAAACTTGGTCATTCTGGAAACTGCAGTTTTCTTGTAAATTGGAGGGACATATCTGTTGGATTGAGTGGAATTCTAAATATTTTTACATCATCTCCTTTATCATCTTCTAAATATTATTACATCATCATCCAGTGAAAATAGTAGTCTTGATAGCATGTAGCAGGAAGTTCTTAACAATTAGTCTTGTGCCATTGCATCAATGTCGCTGATCTAAATTTCACAGCAACATTTCTGTAGATCTCGTATTTTGTTATTTTTTTAACTGAAGTCTGTGTGGTAGTTGATGAATTTGTAAAAAAAACCCTTCAGGTTAGGGAAATTAGTTCTTTTTGATCCACAACACTGTCTATTGATTTGTAGATATTGATTTGTGGGTATTGATTTGTACCTATGTCTATTTCCTGGAAGTGCCTGCAACAACTTCCATTAAGACTGAAATATTTTCTCTCTCATACAACCACTTGTGTTTAATTAATGATGTTGCAAGTTGAAGAATATATTTGATATCAATTCTTCTGCTATCTTAACCACTGTGTTTATAGGGGCTGGGTTCATCGCCCCATCAAAGAAGGAAGGAAGCATTCCCTTCCCCACTGGTCTCCAAAGTGATGGACACTCCTGCTGGTAAACATTTGGAAGATCTTAACTTACATCCAAAGCGATGACAAGGCTTTTGATCCTTTGGGGATCAGTGGCAGGATTTGGCAAAAGTCACCTGACGCTAGTGCCAATGCTATTCCTCCCATTTGAGAGCCATTCTCATACAAGTCTTGGAATGTCCTACTTTAGGCCTCCTGAGCACTATGTGTGCACCATTGTGCATACATCCTAGACTGTTACTTAGTATCTTTTCAAAACTTGTCCAGTTCTCAAATTTTTAGCAGTATTACAAACAGGTGTAACATTTGTGTTCAATTCCAAGAGGAATTTGTTGTATGGGATCCAGGAAGGAGCTTGGTATCAATACTTGAAGAATCAACTGCAATGACTATGTCTTTATGTCAACATTCTTTGACAAGTGATTGGCTGATCATGAATAATTTTACGGTTGCACCACAAACATCAAGGAAGGAAATTCCAGCTTCTCATTGCCAAATTCTGTCAAAAGGAACAGACTAGATTGTTCTTTAGCTATCAGGGAGTTTAGATTCATTGCCATCATCATATTCTATTAATGTGCTGACATTATATCAGGATTTCATTTCAAAATTTTTGTTACTAGACTTTGGTGTGGTTAGATTGTGGGAAGTTATATTTTTGACATTCTTGGTTGATGAAAGCTGCCTTGTAGATTTCATCTGTGGTCCCTATTTTCATGCTGTAGTACATATGTTGAACATGATACTTGAAATCTTCAGCAAGATCATCATGATAATTGATCCAAAGATGAAGTAGATTTGATGGTTCACAATGTTTTAACAGCACAGTGAAACGAACTCAAAGATTCTTGGTACTTTGGAATTCAGAAAATTCTGATTATGTCATATTCCACTGGATATCATTCTCCCACAATCCAAATATAAAGCATATGTCTTCTTCAGGTGGTGCAAACTTGCAAACTTTGTAACTAACTGAATGAAGATCTTGAAATGAATTTAAACTTTGCACTTTATAAAGAAGTGATGAAAAGAGCCTTCATGTTGACTGGTGTGTACATTATATTCTCTTCCATTGGCACTATCAAGTTGGCATTTGATAGGGTCACCTTGCTTTCTTCCTCCCAATTGCTTGTTATTTCATATTTAGTAAGACAGAACCTAATGGTACAGCAACATTTTTATTTTGAAATGGATCATATTGGAACAGCTTAAAAAAAAATGCTCTGAGAATTGTTTCCTTTGGATTTTGTGCTTTCTGTGATGTAGACACTTGAGTAAAGTAAAGCTTGCTACCATTTTTCAAAAGAGACAGTAAGTTGAATGCTGGGATATCTTTATGAACGAACAAGAAAATAACAAATTGCCAGAAAGTCTTGCTGTTAATGTATTATCCTTGCAGGAACCAGGATACTTCATTGCAGCTGTTTTACTGCAGCAGAACAGACTTTGCTCCTGTCTAAGATACTCTGGTAGTATTTTTTACAGACATATTTTGGTTTATCTTGTTCCTCCTCCTCTTGTCTCAGTCTGTGGTGAGTGATACATTCTCCATCAGAGTAAGACTCGTTATTCACAACCATCTGTTTATCACTCCTTCTGATGAGAATTAATCTATCTAACCTACATCACCTGATTCATAGATGATCTGGCTACAGATTGGTTTCCTGAAATTAGTGTTGGAAATGGTTTGATGATTTGCATCACAGAACTCTGATAGCTTTGATCCCTTCTTGATATGGTTTGGCTGAGTGTCCTCTATTAAGCTTCTTTATATTAAAGCATCTGCTGGACCATTTTTGTACTAGCTAACCTTTTCATCTACTCTTTTAACATGAACACAACATTCAAAGTACTGCCAAAATATTGCCTGAGATTATACTGAAGGGCCTATATCTTCACAGAAGTACAAAGCAGCCTCCATACCCACTGCAAGATGTGAACTTTATTCTCTCTGCATTCTTCTATCTACTATTTTATTCCTTTTTAAACTGAATCTTTCATATACATTCACCTTGTTTCTGATGACCCAGTGTATAGAGATGTTAGGCTATCACTTGGGATAATCCAGAAGGAGCTGTAAGACATCCAATAATTAATTAATTAATTAACTAGTTAATTAATTACCTCAAATTCACCTTACTCTAATTAAATATTCTAAATGACCTGAGATACTCATCCTGCTTTGGTTTTTGTTGTCCTTTTTCCTCTAACACACACGCATACACACACACACACACACATATATATATGTATGTATGTTTGTATGTGTATATGTATATATACATACCGATCATGTCTGATAATTAAGTTTAATAAGTATCCAATGAAGATACCATTTCTCACTACTTCACTATTTCAACCATGCATGATTATATACAAGTCTTGTGTAATTTTTCACACATAACTCTAAATGTGGAATGGGATTTGAAATAGAATGCTACAGAAACAAATGTAATGAATATTAAACTTATGTTATACTTTTATCTTTGTTTTATCCAATATATATATATATATATATATATATATATATATAGGTGCAGGAGTGGCTGGTGTGGTAAGTAGCTTGCTTACCAAAAACATGGTTCCGGGTGCAGTCCCACTGCAGGTGTCTTCTACTATAGCCTCGGGCCAACCAAAGCCTTGTAAATGGATTTGGTTGATGGAAACTGAAAGAAGCCCGTCATATATATATATATATATATATATATATACATATGTATATATATTTGTGTATATGTTTGTGTGTCTGTGTTTGTCCCCTCAACATTGCTTGACAATTGATGCTGGTGTGTTTACATCCCTGTAACTTAGCAGTTCGGCAAAAGAGACCGATAGAATAAGTACTAGGCTTACAAAGAATAAGTCCTGGGGTCAATTTGCTTGACTAAAGGCAGTATTCCAGCATGGCCACAGTCAAATGACTGAAACAAGTAAAAGAGTATATATATATATATATCTATATATATAAAACTGTAGTTGTGTGAGTGTCTGTCCCCTTCGATTTAGATTCTTAACTACTCCCACATTTTGCGGTGCAGTTTAACCAAATTCGGGTATCTTATAGTCGTGATTCATATTGAGCCCGTCTGGCTATAAGCGCGCGTCTACAATGAGTCTATGATTTAAAAAATAATTTAACATCATTTTTTATTCCATTTTAATGCATATTTTTTCGTGTGTCGATGGCGGCGGAGTTGGCGTCCACACTCACGCCTGCACCTGTGTTGCTTCTCCCCCTTCATCCCTCCCTCGTGAAGCTGTGGGGAAGGGAGTGTAAGGAAATCAACGTCGTAATGCGTTGTCAAGGAGACCAGCGTTCTTTTAGAACAACGACTTCATGGCTTGAAGTCGCCAAAACAGAAATCGCTAAAAAAGCTGAAACAGATCCACAAAAACGGCAATTACCGCCACACAGGGCAGGTTTCCTGTGCAAACAATTTGCACAACCGAATGTTTTAGTTGTTGCACAAATCTTTATATATAAAAGTAAGGTTGTGTGTCTGTCTCCTACAATTTAGATTCCTAACTACTCTCACATTTTGCGGTGCAGTTTAACCAAAACCCGGTATCTTATAGTCGTGATTCATATCGAGCCCTTCTGGATATTAGCGCGTGTCTACGATGAGTCTACGATTTAATAAAAAATTTACCATAATTTTTTATTCCATTTTAATGCATTTTTCGCTATTATATAAGGGAAATAACTCTCTAAAAATGTCTACGATTTAATAAAAAATTACCATAATTTTTTATTCCATTTTTAATGCATTTTTCGCTATTATATAAGGGAAGTAACTCTCTAAAAATGTCTACGATGAGTCAACGATTTAAAAAAAAAATTACCATCATTTTTTATTCCATTTTTAATGCATTTTTTGCTATAACTCACTAAAAATGCTTATATAGTTATTTCCCTTACAAACCCAAGCAACGCCGGGCGATACTGCTAGATATATATATATATATATATATATATATATATATATAATATATATAATATATATATATATATATACTTTATTTAAAGCAGCAGAAAATTCAACAAAATCTGTTACTCTGAGTTTCTCGTTGCCGTTCATCAGACAGTTTTTGCTATAATGGAACCGATATATCAATTCAATCCAGACTCTTACAAACGCTACACCTTTAAAAAAATGGACTTGTTTGATTGGCCCTTTAGAAATAACAGTCAATCTTCGAGCGATAAACAAAAAAGGAGCTCAAAAATATATGTATATATATATAAAAAAATTATAAAAATTATAAAATTCGAGGAAAAAACCTTACATTGAATAAAATACATATTGACGTTAATGAAGAAAATATAATTAATGCATGGAAATAAAACGCATTATAAATATTACACTGCAATACATATTCATATTAAAGTGTACATATATATATCAACATACACAGAAGGATGCGTGCAAATGCCATACATGTACAGACGTATAAATATAACTCTAAAATATACACACAAATGCATGCATACATATATGTATGCAATCTATCTCGCACGCAAGTTAAAATCATCGGAGTAAAGCTTAAGTAAGGGGGACGTAAAGTTGTATCAGTATCAGTTAGAGAAAAAAACGAAAGAAAGGAAGAGAGAGAAAAAGGAACGGAGAAGGGGGAAGGAAAAAAGAAAAAGGAGGGGTGGGGGGAAAAAACGAAATAAGAAAAATTATGTATACAAGCTGTGTAACCGCATTATTGACATATATGGAGACAAGTATACAAATACACAAGTTCGAATGGATACATACACATACAGTCGTGTATGTGTGTGCTTAAGCACAAACATACGCTCACTTACACATACACAGAGACGCATGCTTACAAATACATATCCATGGCTATACACATATTTACATCAAAATTCTAATTTTTGACAACATTGCTTTTTAAAAAAAGGTGAGTGCAATAATGAAAAATATACAAAAGACATATAAAATATAACACCCTATTTTGGATCATCTATAAATTAAAAATCAAGGTAATCCTATACAATACAATAACATGAAATAAACAAAGCCGAAGGTTTTTCCTAATGTATATGTAGAAATATAAACAAAATATATGCATGAGACTTTGCTATACGGAATGAAATCTGCATAGCGCGAAACAAATCCATCGTCGCATTTACATACTAGTCCAAAAGTCAAAATCAAAATTTCAAAAATCAAAAATACAAAATATATTCTCTATCCATATGGTATATTTATATTTGACATTTTAAATTTGGTTGCGTGTCTACATAAGTTCATTAGCTCACTTCTTTGATTCAAAGAATTATTGTCTTTGAATAAAATATACAGTCTCTCTAATAGGCAAAGCTTGCATTTAAAATTATTTCTGTGTGCTCCATGCCTGTATGGTGCCGCTCTGTCCAGAATGCTCCATGTCACGTTGAAAGGTTGAAAGGTGGGGTTTCCTTTTCTTTTAGTTCCCAGACATATTTTGCTAGGCTGGTCCTCTTCCTATTCTCTGGGTATCTAAATGAATTTTTATGTGAATAAAATCGTGCTTTAAATGAATTTTCTGCAGCCCCTGTATATGTCTTGTATTCCGATGAGCCTTCTATTTGCACCTTGGCTCTATAAACTACTTCTTTCACTAGACATTTCCCTTCTAACGGACAGGAGTTTTCGTTTTTGAAATTGCATTTCTTAATGGGCTCGGCACCATGTCTAATCTCAATCAGATTCCTATTATGCTGGCTAATGTAAGAGGCGAAATTTCTGCAACAAGAATAGCTAACCTTCAGGGTTCTTCTATTAAATATCCTATAGAATTTATGGCCCTGCTTAAAATGCTTAGAGACTAATCTCAAAATTTCCTTACCTATATTAGTCTTTACGGCCAAATTGAACCACAAAACTTTCCTGGTCCTAGTTCTTCATGCAGCATTATTATCAGCATTAAGCTGGCTGTATTGGATCTTCTCAGAGAATCCACTATTCTTTAATGCGCTATCGTAATAAGGTGCAGCATTATGGAATGCTGCCTCATCCGAAGAAATTGAAGATATTCTTCTACCTACATTGCTGACTAAGTTCCTAAGGATAACTGGTGGATGGTTCGAATCTTTGCTAATATATGATAGCTTTTCATTGGGCTTACGGAAAGGTTTAAATCTATCCGACCTTACATTAAAATTTACGTCTAAAAAATCTACACTATTCAGGTTAGCATCTATTGTAACCCGTAAGCCCATCCTTTGAAAGAAAGCAATAAGGTCCTTCCTAAGTCTATCTGATTCATGGCCGTTTAGATTATGCATGGCTATAAGGCCGTCATCCCTATATAAACCTGCATCTATAAATGGGAATTCTATTTTTAGATTATGGAGAATAAAGGCTCCTATGAGCATACATAACTCAGCCCCGTCGTATGCCCCCATCGGTACATCGAAAAGAGAATCCTCAGTCTTCTTAATCCAGGTGGAATCCTTGAAAAAAAGAAGCGATTTCCTCGCATGCATAATAATATCAATTTCTGAGCTATCGATGCTGACATACTGCTTGGCGAAGTCCAATGCCATTAGGAGCAACGTCCTAGATATTGACGGGTAAAAGTCAATAATGTCGAATTGTGTGAAACTACAATTATTCTTATAGCTAATACCTTTAAACCACTCTATGACTGACTTACTATTCTTCCAAATTCTCAAGTCTACTTCACTATCTAACTTAGCTAAAATATGGTCCAAAATATTTTTGCTAATAATTCCTATCTCAGTTTTAGCCAGATTTATCAATCTACATTTGGGGTTTCTATTAAAATTGGCTTTATGGTCTTTTAGAGTAATAAAAGCTGGTCGTGGTGAAAGATATTCAATCCTATCGCTAATCTTAAGATCGTTAGCTATTCCTCTTGCTTCTAAGTTCACCTCTTTGTATATATTCATGTTATCTTTTTTGTATGTATCTGTGACACTATTCGAAATTAGGCGCTTATAAACGTCCTTATCAAGTGCATATAAGTTCCTTGTCTTATCGTATATATATATACGAGGAGGTCCGATCAGTAAGTATCCAGACTCTTGCCATAGTAACAAAGCTAAAGCATGCAGAGTAAAGCCGCTTGGCAAAGATAGACCTTGAATTCTGCTGTGCTTGCGCACTAAATTTTAATGTTCTAACTCACTTCGGTTGTTTACAGCAGTACTTGGAAAAAAGGTGTATAGTGTGTGATTGTTGCATTGACCATGACAGAGAAAATTGTCATGGCAACACTTGCTTTGAGACCTTCACAAAGTTGCAGAAAGTGTATGGAGAAGAGTGTATGAGGGGTTCAGATGTTTCGAAGATGGCCAAGAAAATGTCAATATTGACAAACATTCTGGGAGACATGCAACCAGCAGAACTGAGAAAAACATCACAGATTGCATGCAACTATGAGGGGAAATTGTCGAATCACCATCCGTGAGTTATCAGATGATGTGCAGATTAGTTACAGTTCAGTTCAGTCTATTATCACTGAAGATTTGAACATGAGATGTGTGTCTGCCAAGCTTGCGCCAAAACTACTTTCAGCTAACTAAAAAGACACTCAGGTTTTGGTTGCACAAGATCTCCTTGATTGTGTCAAGAATGATGAAAGCTTTTTGAAAACTTTGTGTAGGTCTCTGTTGTAGACCTCGGCCTCTGTATAGATCTCAGCATCACGATGGCCCCAAAACTTGGTGCATATGTTGTTCTTTGTGTCCCTGGGAATATCTTCAAACAACTTGGCCACCAGCTTGGTTTTGTTGCTGTAAACATGGCAGTTGATATCTTTCTTAACTGGGCCCCACTCATTAGGAAGCCAGAGACTGGGGCTGAGGAAATTGTAGGAATTCTCAGAGAACCACTTCTGAGTTTTTCTGTAAGTATGGCAAAGAGCCAATTTCTGCTGCTACACATGGCCTTCCAACAGTAACCCTTTGTAAACAGGGATTGACCACAGTCTCCAGCAGCTTCTCATATCTGTCTGAACTGTGCCTAAGACCCTGTTCAAATATATAAGGATGTATTCTGGCATGCAGATACAATCAGAACACCTGCTTGTGTCCCTTCCTGCTGGCCAAAGTTTTATAGTCTCCATTGCAACTGTCCATGTCACATTTTACAGCCTTTAAAGTGTTCACAGAGAATTGAGCAGCAGTCACAATGTTAGTATTTTGATGGCTGGTGCCAGTCATCATGATACAGGTAATTCTTTTCCAACATTCAGATGGCTTCCAGTCCTTCATATCAGCTAAAATTTTTTTCAGCAACAACTTTGATCTTTATACTCTCCAATGCCATTTATTGTTCATCAATACATCAAGCTGTTTCAGAAAAAAAGATACATGAAATATCCAATTTAGACCAAACACCCTGTATACATGTATATATATAAATTTATATATATATATATATATATATATATATATATATATATATATATATATATAACAAAAGAGGGAGTGGATATCCATGCAGAAAAATATAGGCAAATTTGTTGTTGAAAATGTACCTAAATTTGAAAAACTTGTAATTGTTTAAAATACATTTTATTTACATATATACCAAACTAGTTTCAACAATATATATTTTTTGTTTATCAATGGTAAAAATTTAGAATTATGAATTAGATAAACATCTTTAAATGTTTCAATGTTGACAAATTTAAATGTTCATAACAGGTAAATTTAGAGTTATGAATTAGAAAAACATGTTAAAATATTTTGATGTTGACAAGTTTAAATGTTCTTAACAGTCAATAATATTAAAGCTGTGCATCAATTTGTTTGAATGTACAGAGCTCATAAGTGTTAGTAGTAATCAACAAGAAATGAATATCATCAAAGTTTCAATCATACTGAGTTAAGAGGGGGAAAAAAACAAGGGAGAAATGAAGATAGTAAAAAAAGTCAGGTCAAACTTTTACCATAAAAAATCACTGTGCTTCGAAGAATTTAATCTATGTTCTTAAACATGGAGGATGTATTGGAGACTACATAGGTCAAACTAGTTTGACCTTGAGGAACAGATTAATGGTGCACAGGCAACAAATCCGGGATGCCATGACTACGAAAATTCCCATAAGCAAACACCTAGACCAATGCCCCGTAAACATAAGCCTAAAATACCAGATCTTCCCTCTCTATCAATGCATCGGAAACACTTCAATCCAATTCCATTTACATAAGGAAAGCATACGCATTAAAAAATATAAACCACAGCTGAACATCCTTTAGAAAGAAGAAAAAACACTAAAGAAAAAAGGAAAAAAGACAATTTCTCCACAAAAAAACAACCAGGAACAACAAACAATTTTAAAAACTTTAGTAACAGTCTTCCACCCGGGTTTCGAAACTGTAACTCCAAATCCCCATGTGTTATTACACCATACAAACACCAGTTGCTAATGTCACCTATCTCTGACCAATGAAATTTTGCATACACCAATTGCTGACGTCACCTAACTCTAGACCAATCAAAACTGAACTTCAACAAATACAACAAAATGACCCTTTAAGAGAATCACCCAATCAGAGCAACTGATGACCGTTCCCAACAGGGAAGGCTTCCAGGCAGAACAACAAAGTTGACTGCCAATAAGACAAGACGAGACCAATACTTTAATGATCAGATATCAGATCCGCTTGCAGATAAAAATTATAATTACACCAGATTCCAAAACACACCATTACAAGCAAAAGTTCCTACACACGATGGAAAAAGGATCAGAGAAATTGTAAATCAAATCCCTTTTTTTACTATCTTCATTTCTCCCTTGTTTTTTTTTGGATCTTTTCAGTTTGAATGGCAGTTTTTAACATAATTTCTAGGTAACTAAAAAATTTTAAACTTCATATACTGTTAGAATGTGTTTATAAAACATCATTTTCTTTTGGCTTTCTTGAGAAAATTCTGTAGTTTGTAACATATTTCGTCTTTAATTTCTTGCATTTCGGCAATTTTAACCAATCAATGACCGTCTATTGAGGTGAAAGCATTCTGTGCTGTATGAATATGTCCCTCGTTTAAGAAACAGATTGGGTTTATTTACATTTGTGAAGAAAAAAAGATACCCTTACCCCACCCATAACCCTAACCCTAACTAACCCTAAATCTAAAATAGATTGAAATGCAA
>NC_043010.1:27075365-27110365 GCF_006345805.1 Octopus sinensis
AACAAATAAAAAAAAATAAAAGAATAAATATATATATATATATATATATACACATATATGCACATACATACATCCTTATATATATTTTTATCATCATCATCATTATCATTTACCATCCATGTTCTATGCTGGCATCCATATGTATTATAGATATGCTGTGATTGAGAAGACCTGGAAACTAAAATGAGATCGCAGCCATGCATGTTTAGCCCAGTTAAGAGTTCCTCTGATGCATCAGACAATATGATATGCTTGAGAAGGCCTGTTGAGTCAAGTAAAACCAATATCATAGCTGTGGCCAGTGACACCTGACTGGCTCCTGTGCTGGTGGCATGTAAAAAGCACCATCTGAATGTGGTTGATGCCAGTGCTGCCTTGACTGGCTCCCATGCCAGTGACACATTAAAGGCATTCTCCAAACATGATTGATGTCAGGCCCGCTTGACTGGCTCCTGTGCCGGTGGCACATAAAAAGCATCCACTACACTCTTGGAATGGTTGGCGTTAGGAAGGGCATCCAGCTGTAGAAACCTTACCAGATCAGACTCGAGCCTGGTGCAGTCGCTGACTTTCCAACCCTCAGTCAAACCATCCAACCCATGCTAGCATAGAAAACAGACGTTAAATGATGATGATGTGTATAATATAAATATCTACATGTGTCTATATGTAGTCTAAAGAAAGCAAGCAATTGAAGTCAGTGCCATTATCAACTTTTTCTTTGTTAAAGTTTGTAAATCTGTACTTTACTATAAATGTATGCAAACACCGATTGTGTGTGTATGTTTCCATAAGTTTCCATAAGTCAGAAAAAGAAACAGGTGTTCATATTTCATGTAATAGTGTGGGTATATAATTCATACAATACTAGCACTATGACCTGGCAACGCTGGGTCATAGTGCTAATGCATGCGTATACAACTGCGTGCGTACGCACATACACACGAGTACTGTCCAAATTTCCGACCAATCACATACAGCTAGCTGGCATTCAATTGGCGTATCAAGTTTCGGGCATTTTGATTGGGTTTTGGATAGAAAATTCACAAAAAAGTCACTTCTAATGATTTGTTAATGGCTTTGCGGGGTTACTGGGGAAATGTAAAAATATGCACGAACACCCTTGGATGGTTTTGAATGACCATAGAAAGTGCGAGCCCTCTAACTGAAAAATTGTGGATTTGTATAAAGGATACACACACACACAGACAGACATTTTGCCATTTATATATATAGAGATTATAAAATTAGACTTATAACAGCCAATTCATGTTACTGAATGGTTTCATCTTGAAGAACCTCCGAGTTGCAGAAAGGTAAATCAACAATCATTGGACATGGCTGAATGGAAGATTATAGTTTGGGTTTTATATGACTGGAGGTGTAGTCTTTCATTCAGCTATGTCTGATGATTGTTGATTTAACTTTCCACATGTTGAGGATTCTGCAACATGAAACTGTTCTGTAATATGAAGTGATGTTACAGCACACATATATACATATAGATACATACATATGCACATGTGCGTATGTGTGAGAGAAAGAGAGAACACACGCATATATATATAGTTTGTAAATACTGAGTTGAAAAACACTTAAGCAGAGAAACAGATGGAAGTCTACACCTCTCTGATAAGCCCTACTCAATAAGCTATAAAGGCACAAGTAGAAATTCCATACAGTATAATCCTTACAACCTATGGATCCATTAGTGGTGCTGTGGAATCACAAGAAGGTCAACAGAGAAAGAAGACTGTGTTTGGTTGATATGCTGGAGCAATAAGCACTAAGTATTCATAGGGACTCAAATGCACAAGAGGTTTCCTGGAAATAGTGAATAGTTTTTTCTGTTATCTAGCTGGCCTAATTAGCAGTGGAGAGGCATGTTCTGAAAGTGTATTTTGTTGCTATCATATTAAATTATTGTATGTCCAAATTTGGCCAAATGCATGTTTTTCAATATTTATTTTTGCTTGCAATAAATAGCCGGTTCTTTTGGTCAATCTATCATATCTCCAGCTGCTTCAGATGCCAAGATATCAAAAATTGTCAAAGTGTAGTGCAATGGTTTTGCTATGGAATGGTGAAACTATTTTTTTGTTTCCTGAAAAAGCAATATTTTGGACTTACGACACTTTTGCATAATAGCAACGATTTCTAGAATAAGAATTGGATGGGGAAAGTTCTGGAGGTTATTGTTTCTATTGGTTACAAAAGTTCTCTACCTCAGAGTGAAAGGCAGATTGTACGATGCTTGTTTATAAGCAGCATTGCTAAAGCTTAGTGTGACATGGGCTCCGAATATAGAGGACATGTGCAGACTGGAGAGGAATGAAACTAGAATATTCCACTGGATGTCCAATGTCAGTGTACATGTACCACAAAGTGCAAACATGTTGAGAAAAAAATTGGGCATGAGAGGAATGAGATGTGGTGTGCAAGAGAGAAAACTGTACTGGGAAGGTCATGTGATGCAGATGAATGACAACAACTGAATAAAGAAGTGTGACTTGCTTAAAATGAATGAAACCTGTAGAAGACAAAAACCCAGGAAGTCACGAGACGAATTAATGAAGGCTGATCTCAAGATGTGTCTCACAATGGAGATGACAAAGGACTGAGATTATTAGCATTTTGCTGTGATTGATATGGCCAATCCATCACAATGAAGGTAAGGTTCTAAAAGCATTAGGTTCATGTCTGTAACCACACCAGAATCTACCCTGCACCCAATCTGTCTCCACCAGCCTTTTCCCACCTCTCCTCTTCCTAACATCCATCCATCACCCTTTAAACAATGTACTATCCAATGTACTAATCATATGACATTAGAATCTGCACACATTTCTTTTTTTTCTTGTGCTACTCATTACCTTCTCTCGGATTCAGTTTCTTTAACATCTATCCCTCATTCACAGCATTATTTCTTCTCATTTTATTTCCCACTTGTCACCACGTTCTGTGCCCCCAGATATTTCTTCCTCCCCTCTGAAATACTATGTCTCATCTTTAACACCATCTCCTGTCTGCCACCACTATCAACCTCCACTCTCATATTCACCATCAATGATATTCTCTTTATCTCCCACATTACATAATTCTGACTTCCATTTGTGTCCCTGTGCATCTTCACACACATACACACACACTCCCACCCTACACATCATAGACAGATAGATAGATAGAGAGAGAGAGAGGAGGACAGATAGATAGATATATAAATAGACAGATAGATAGACAGACAGACAGACAGACAGATAGAAGGACAGATAGATAGATTGATAGATAAATAGATAGATAGAAAAACAGATAGATAGATTGACAGACAGGCAGACATATACATACATATATATATATATATATATATAATATATATATATATATATATATATATATATATGACGCCTGTTCAGAATATGGTGGTAAGATTTCCTAGCATTTCTAGATTTATTTATCGGAATATTATGTTGATGAAGGAAATGAATCTCTGATTCTAATCCAGAAACGTATGCATCCATAATTGACCGGACACTGTTTGATTTCGTTGTTTTTCTTCATTTTTTTGCCATAGTGAGTTACAAATACTGTTGTCTGTGGGACATATTTTTGTAGTAAAAGAAATAACAGTCGTCTGGCTGCTATTTCTAATACTTTCGGTATGTGGTCTAGCAACCTGTTGCAAAGACCCTCATTGTTATAATTATATATATATCTTAAAGATCAAATGCATTGTTACCTTTGATGAGACAACAGACCATTTATTCCATCAAGGCGATGAGTTCAGACAGAGACTCTGCTTGGCTTTGATCCATCTATGACATTCCTGAGAAAATATAACTCTTTGTCCCCAAAAGGTTGGAAAGATTAAAGTCACCCGGTGTATGATGAGGACATTGGTATTCTGCTCCCCAAATCAGTTATTGCTTCTTTTGTGTTGCTAAGGCTCTCTTCAAATTTTGTGCCGTGGTCAAATGCATCTTGGGTGTAATACACACACACACACACACACATGTATTGGGTCCTCCCATAAATAATGCATTTTTTTATACTTGTTTTATTTTTCAAAATTAAGATAAGCAAAGTTCTTTTTTAATCTAAAATATACTCTCCTTCATTTTCTACAATGCTCTTCCGTCTATCTGGTAGACTTGCAAGGCCCCTCTTCCAAAATTCAATTGTCCGTGATGAAAAATACTCCTCCAGGACTGTTCTGACCTCGTCTGCAGAATTCATATATTTTCCGTCCAAATGATTTTGAAGACTGCAGAATAAATGATAACTAGATGAGGCAATGTCTGGCAAGTATGGTAGGTGGGTGGGGCATCATTTCCCATTCAAACTGCTCCAGTTTTCGGAATGTCATCCTCGGTTTATGTGACCAAGCATTATCCTGATGCATTTTACATCTAGCACTGACTTGAATAACTGGGTGAATGACCAAATCCAAGCTACTCCGCTAGTTTCTCAACAGTTACAGTGGGATTTTGTTCCGCCAGGTTTTGCAGGACGTCTTCATCGAACTTTACAGATCTTCTAGGCAGTAATTTCCAGCTTATTGTCTGATCCCCATATACTGCATTAATATTCCTCACACTTTCCGTTACATTGTTGCCTTTATTGAACTCATAAAGCAAAATTTGATGAATATGCTCCTTTGTCACTTCCATTATAGCTTTGAAAAAATAACTGTTAAAATCGAACTGCACTCTTCAAAACTTGCACTAAGAATAAGGTCAGGATAAAATTACTACCTGCTTTTATAACAAGTTGATGCAAGTAGTTTATCCTGTCCCCCTCTGACTTTTATTTCATGCAATTTCAAAGACCACATTATTTATGGGATGACCCAATATATATAAGTTGATCAGCTGGCAGAGTCATTACCATGCCAGGAACAATGCTTGGCAGCAATTTGTTGGCCTTCATGTTCAAATTCTGCTGAGGTCGACTTTAATTTTCATCCTTTTGGGATGAATAAAATAAGTACCAGTTGAAGATTGGGATCAACATAATCAATTTACCCTTTTCCCTGAAATTACTGGGCTTCTGACAAAATTTGAAATCAACATGTATGTGTGTGTGCATATGTATGTATGTATGTATGTATGTATGTATGTATATATATATATATTTATATAGGAGTGGCTGTGTGGTAAGTAGTTTGCCTACCAACCACATGATCCCAGGTTCAGTCCCACTGTGTGGCGCCTAGGGCAAGTGTCTTCTATTATAGCCTCAGGATTTGGTAGATGGAAACTGGAAGAGGCCCATCATATATGCATGTGTGTGTATATATTTGTGTGTCTGTGTTTGTCCCCCCAACATCGCTTGACAACCGATGCTGGTGTGTTTACGTCCCCGTTACTTAGCGGTTCGCCAAAAGAGACCAGTAGAATAAGTACTAGGCTGACAAAGAATAAGTCCTGGGGTTGATTTGCTTGACTAAAAGCAGTGCTCCAGCATGGCCACAGTCAAATGGATGAAACAAGTAAAAGATATATATATATATATATATATATATATATATATATATATATATATATATAGTGGGGGGAGTCAAAAAAAAGTTCTTGGCTTTGAGTAAAAGAAAATACAGGAGGATCAGTTAACTATGATTTTATTCAACATATTCCCCTCTCAGATTCACATGCTTATTGCAGCAGTGTTGCAGTTTTTCTAAGCCTATATGTATAAAACTATTATCATCTCATACATGTATGTGTGTCATTATAAGTATATGTAGATGCACAGTTATTCATACTCCTGCGTACACACATTAACAGGCATAAGCATTCATATGGTATGCATGTATATGCATAAGTTCACATGGATATATGTACAGTTGTATGCATATATAGAAGCATATACAAGCTTGCTTCTCATATGGACACACAGATGCACATGTGCAAGCTTAGGGTTGCAGGGAAGAGACTCAAATGTCCATATTGATATGCATGCATTTGCACATTTATGGTGATGTGCACATCTGCTTAGATGAAATTGTGTTTCATTCATTTGGTGAAGGTGGAAGGGGCGGTAGTGGTAACAGCGGTGGTGACAGCAGCAGTGGTGGCAGTGATGTTAATGAGTATGATGATGCTAATAATGATGATGATGTTGAAACACATGTACATGTGTGCACACACATGGAACATTCCTATACAGAGACTTAAATAAACGAAGTCGACTGAAACAGACTCAAGCTTTCATGCCTACATACTCATCAGTGCACATGTACATGTAGCACTTGCATCATGCAAGCACATGCACATTATATCGCTGAAATTCATATGCATATATATTCATAACCATGCTCAATGGATACATGTATGTGTACACACTAGCATGTCTTCACATTCCCACATATATATATACATATATATATATACATATATATACATATATATATATACATATATATATAGACATGTATATATACATATATATGTACATATATATACATGCATATGTATATACATGCATATATACATGCATATATATATATATACATACATACATACATACAAACATACACACACACATATATATATATACATACATATATGTAATATATACATACATACGTATATATATATATATATATATATATATATAACGTGATGCATATATGCCATTTGAATATGGCTAACCCAAAAGGGTGGATGCTACTGTAGTTTGTAGCCCCAGGAAGACACCTCCTCCCGCTGGCTATAGACACACTATCTGTGTCCTGTCAGTATTTGTGAAGGGGAGTCATCCTCCCCTTCAGGACACAGATAGTGTGTCTAGCGGGAGGAGGTGTCTCCCTGGGGCTACAAACTACAGTAGCATCCACCCTTTTGGGTTAGCCATATTCAAATGGCATATATGCATCACGTTGTGTTACCGCTACTGTTTATAACTCGCTCTGAGATTTATCATTATATATATATATATATATATATATATATATATATATATATATATATATATATATGTATGTATGCCGGCGCAGCCTTGGCTGGCTTCCGTGCCGGTGGCACATAAAAAGCACCCACTACACTCACGGAGTGGTTGGCGTTAGGAAGGGCATTCAGCTGTAGAAACACTGCCAGATCAGACTGGAGCCTGGTGCAGCCTTCTGGCTTCCCAGATCCCCGGTCGAACCATCCAAACCATGCTAGCATGGAGAACGGACGTTAAACGATGATGATGATATAGATACATATATATATACATATATATATATTCATGCATTTGCACACATGCAACACCTGCATGCACATCTGTGCACAGAAATATGCACTTGTGCATGTTGAGATGCAAAGGTACGCACATTTGTTCTCGTGAATACCTGTTCAATTGCAAGTTAATGATGAAAAGACAGGTAAATCAGATAAGTTACATAAAAAGAAAAAAGATTTATGAATTGTGTAATTTACATCAAAGCAAGGAATAAGTTGGACGAGAGAAGACTAAAGATAAGTAAGATACAATAAATCGAATGGCAAAAGGTGATAATAAATGACAAATGATGGCAGGGTAGAAAAGGTGATAAACCTGGAAAATTAAATTTCAATTAATTGATTGAAAGGAAATTTTCTTGAGCAAAAAAAAATAAATAAATTGGTAAATGGTATTAAATAGTAAATGCATAAAGGTGGTGTTGCTTCCCAACCACATGGTTCCAGGTTCAGTCCCACTGTATGGTGCCTTAGACATATATAAAGTCTTCTACTATAGCCCCAGACTGACCAAAGCCTTGTGGGTGGATTTGATAGACCGAAACTTAAAGAACCCCATTGTATATATATATATATATATATATATATATATATATATATACATACAAGAAAGAAGCAACAAGAATGGATTAGTTTTTAGTACAATTGTTTCATACAAAGACAGGCTTTATTACAAGTTGCAAAAATTGCAGCAGATAAAAGTGTCCCATACTCATCAGCTAAAATACATATGAGTTCTCCAAACATCTTAGTGGGTGAGGTTATACTCATGAAATATTGGAGATAATTTCATTAAAGGCAGATATAGGTTGCAAACAGATTTCCAAAGTTCCTTAATGATGATGCACAGTCTTATCACAGATTCTTAAAAGCTTATTAGTTTCAAAGAGAAGATGAATTAATCCGTAGTGTAGATTTAAATTTCCAGAGATATGAGGAGGATGATGCACAGACTTATCACAGGTTTTTAAAAGCTTATTAGCTTCACAGAAAAGGTGAATTAATCCGTAGTGAAGATTTAAATTTCCAGCGATATGAGGAGGAATTTCATACTCACAGACGATGAATTTAACCATTTTTGATCCACAATCATTTCATGCTATATGATAAGGTATTTGCCACATTACTGCTCTCCATGCAAAACTGCTATGTTAAGATTTCTAAAAGCTGAAGGAATTTATTTGTGGAGCAAAGAAAATAAAAGAAAAAAGAAAAGAGACAAGGAAAAAAGAAAAAGAAAAAAGAGAAGAAGAAAGAAGGAAAAGAAAAAGAAAAAGGAAGAGAAACGGGGGGGGAGAAGAAAAGAAAAAGAAAAAGGAAAAGAAAAAGAAAAAAGGGGAAGAAGGGAGAAAAGAAAAGGCGCCTATATAGAGTATACTGTGACAACTTAGAGGGAGGGGGTTCTAAAGTGACCAAATACAGAAGAATTTGTAGACAACTTAGTTAGCTTGAATCTGTAAGAATCCAGGAACTATGAGGAGAAAATTATTTTTGACCAGTAAACAGCTATTTACTATCAACCTGACGTAGATGAAAGCAGATATGAATCTAAAGAGAATTTAAAGAGATAAACAAGGTCAGGGGTAGAGGGGTCAAAAGCTATCATCAAAAGGAAATACATTAAGAGAAAAGATCTAAGTGCAACCCTAACCAGAGGTCATTTAAATTTATTTATTTATTTATTCCTGTTACTGTCTTAAAATTGTTGCCGTTACTATCAATACATTAACAGACTACCGGTCAAAACTTAGAATTTAATTAACAAGGTGTGATGGAATTGTCTATTATATTGAAGTTTCTCATACTACTTTCAAGGGAGTATCTTTACTTATTTAATTTTGTAATAGAATTGTTAAGCCTTAGTAACTTATTTCATTAAAGTTGTGTTACCTAAACTAGATTAAGTTCAAAAATTAAAAATTAAAAATAAAAATTAAGATTTAAGAATTAAATAAGAATTAAATAAACTCTCATTTAAGCAACGTACGAGTACTATTTATTTCCCAATGCTCAAAATCAGGTGCAGTTATAAAGAAAAAGATAACTATAGTGTGAGAACTCGCAGTTATCTACTTAAAAGTAATGCTATACTAGTAAAAACCCAGTTATATTTATCTACCTATCTTGTTACGATTATTCTATACAGTTATTCATTTAAAATATTTTAGAGTCTTCAATTTAGCGTGGACACAAACTTGTCCTACTTCAATATGGTTATTTAACAAGCTTCTATTTTTTCTATGCCTTAGAATTTCATAGGTCTCCATGGAGCAGAGTTGGCAACCAACCCTGCTATTTTTATACGGCATTGCTCTCCTAACTATTTCCCAATTAAGGTTATAATTCCTGTTATTATTTTTGAGTTCCCAGATCTTACTTGAAAGTGTGGTGGTACCAGCTTTATGACGTAATCTAAAAGATGAGACGTGATTTCTAACTCTTTTATTAAAATTTATTGTACAACCAATGTAAAAAAAATTGTTATTCTCAGTAGATATGGTACATTTATAGATTACGTTATTTTCCCCGCAAAGACCAGGTGCCGGGCATCTTGACTTAATTCTACACTTACACGCAGGAGGAACAACTTCAGAAGTTGAATTATTCATGGGTAGATGTCTTATGTTCCTGTTATTTTGATTAAGGAACTTGGAAATCTGTTTGCAACCTATATCTGCCTTTAATGAAATTATCTCCAATATTTCATGAGTATAACCTCACCCACTAAGATGTTTGGAGAACTCATATGTATTTTAGCTGATGAGTACGGGACACTTTTATCTGCTGCAATTTTTGTAACTTGTAATAAAGCCTGTCTTTGTATGAAACAATTGTACTAAAAACTAATCCATTCTTGTTGCTTCTTTCTCGTTTATAATCACCCCACATTACTGTATGGTTAACACCATATAGTTTTTCTGGTGCATCTAAGTTAAGTACCACATTCAAGTAAATTCATTGGAAGTTACTTGAATCTTAATTGCTTATATATATATATATATATATATATATGTATATATATATATATATGTGTGTGTGTGTGTGTATGAGATTGTGTGCAAGTGTATGTGATTGTGTGTGTGTGTGTGTGTGTTTGTCCCTCCCTTACCATTGCTTGACAACAGGTGTTGGTGTGTTTACATCCCCGTAACTTAGCAGTTCAGCAAAAGATTACCAATAGAATAAGTACCAAACTCAAAAACGTAATTACTGGGGTCAGTCTGGTTGACTAAATCATTGTTCAAGGAACTGCTCCAGTATGGTCGCAGTCTAATGATTGAAACAATTAAAAGCTAAAAGATAAATTTGGTCTCTTGAGAAATGTCACACAAATAAATCTGAAAGTATGAAATAAGACAAGAAAAGACTAGTGAGGGTGGGCATGGCAAATAACTGAAATGGCTAGAGCTCTTCAGAAGGGAGATTGAAAAAAGCTAACAAAAATGTCTGCTATCTCTCACAGTATTTTAGTTTGTCAAAACCAAAGATAGAAAAAAATGTCTTACATTTTAAAGTATCTTATAATGGTCTAGCAGCCATGGGCAAAGTGCAGCCTGCAGCAGTTTCCGAATGGTATGCCCAATATAAAAAAAAATTGCCTTGAATTATTTTAGTAGTTCTTCCCACATGTGCCAAGTCTCAAGTGGCTGGATTCTTGAGAAAGGTTGCTGATGCAATGATTTCGGATTAACCCATGCAAGTATGAAAATGATGATAGATATTGAACATTGTCTTTATCATTGTTTAGCATCCGTTTTCCATGCTGTCATGGGTTGGATGGGTTGACAGAAACTAGCGAAAGTCTACTTGTCTGTTGTGGTGTGGCGTCTATGGCTGGATGTCCTTCCTAATGCCAACCACTTTACAGTGTGTGATGGGTGCTTTTTTACATGTCACTGCTTATGCAGCACCTGCACAAAAGTGCATTTTATGTGTCACCGCTACATGTAAAACACAAGCCTGAATGTATGATTTTACTTCAAGTACAGCAAGTTACCACAACTCCCAGGCACTTGTCATTTAATACATACATTATTGCATATTGTTGCTATTATGCAAAAGTGTTGTAAGTCCAAGATGTTGCTTTTTCAATAAATGAAAATATAGTTTCACCATTCCATAGCAAAACCATTGTAATATACTTTGACAATTTCTGATATCTTGGCATCTGAAGTAGCTGGAGATATGAGAGTTTGACCAAAAGAACTGACATATTACAAGCAAAAATAAATATTGATAAAAAGAAAGCATTTGGCCAAATTTTGATATACGTCAGTTTAACATAATAGCAACAATATATATATATTTTTTTCTTTTACTTGTATCAGTCATTTGACAGCAGCAATGCTGGAGCACTGCCTTTAGTCAAGCAAATCGACCACAGGACTTATTCTTTGTAAACCTAGTACTTATTCTATCGGTCTCTTTTTTGCAGAACTGCTATGTTGCAGGGACAGAAACACACCAGTGCCAGTTGTCAGGAGGTGGCAGAAAAGAAATGCGGGCATAAGGACACACACACATAGATATATACATATATATGTGTGTGTATATATATATATTATATATATATATATATATATATATATATATAATATATATATATGACGCTAAACGATGATGATGATGATGATGATGATATACATATATAAACATACATCTACATATATATATATACATATATACATATACATATATATATGTATATATATATATATATATATATATATGTATATATATATGTATATATATATATGTATATATATATGTGTATGTATATATATATATATATATATATATATATATTATATATATATATATATACGACAGACTTCTTTCAGTTTCTGTCTACCAAATCCTCTCACAAAGCTTTGGTTGGCCTGAGGCTGTAGTAGAAGTCACTTGCCCAATCTGCCATGCAGTGGAACTAAACCCAGAACCATGTGGTTGGGAAGCAAGCTTCTTACCGCACAACCTTTCCTGTGTGCCTCTATATATATATATAGTTTAATAAAGTATTGATTGGGTATTATCTGATGGTTGATGATTGATTTAGGCATGTTTCTCCATTTTCTCATTTTGTATATATATATATATATATATATAAGGCGATTAGAAATTGTATGGATAATACCGTACTAAATTGTGGTGCCTCAACTCAAGTACCATAACCTGTGGCCTATGAGAAGGACTGGCAAACCAAGTGAGACCACAACCCATGGTCTATCAGAAGACCCGGCAAACCAAGTGAAACCATAACCCATGGTCTATGACAAGACCCAGCAAACAAAATGAGACCATAACCCGTGGTCTATGAGAAGACCGGGCAAACGAAGTGAGACCACAACCCATGGTCTATGAGAAGACCCGGCAAACCAAGTGAGACCATAACCCGTGGTCTATGAGAAAACCCGGCAAACCAAGTGAGACCATAACCCATGGTCTATGAGAAGACCCGGCAAACCAAGTGAGACCATAACCCGTGGTCTATGAGAAAACCCGGCAAACCAAGTGAGACCATAACCCATGGTCTATGAGAAGACCCGGCAAACCAAGTGAGACTATAATCCGTGGTCTATGAGAAGACCTGACAAACCAAGTGAGACCATAACCTGTGGTCTATGAGAAGACCCGGCAAACTAAATGAGACCATAACCCATGGTCTATGAGAAGACCCGGCAAATTAAGTGAGACCATAACCCGTGGTCTATGAGAAGACCCGGCAAACCAAGTGAGACCATAACCCATGGTCTACCCGTGGTTTATGAGAAGACCGGGCAAACCAAGTGAGACCATGACCCGTGGCCAATGAGAAGACCTGGCAAACCAAGTGTGACCATAACCTGTGGTCTATGAGAAGACCTGGCTAACCAAGTGAGACCATAACCTGTGATCTATGAGAAGACCTGGCAAACCAAGTGAGACCATAACCCGTGGTCTATAAGAAGACCGGCAAACCAAGTGAAACCATAACCCGTGGTCTGTGAGTAGACCCAGCAAACTAAGTGAGACCATAACCTGTTGCCTATGAGAAGACCCAGCAAACCAAGTGAGACCATAACCCATGGCCTATGAGAAGACCGGGCAAACCAAGTGAGACCATATCCCGTGGTCTATGAGAAGACCCGGAAAACCAAGTGAGACCATAACCCATGACCTATGCCAGGTGTGTAACTAAACCACTTATGCGTACCTTTCCTTCATTGGACACTAAACTCTGCTTGCGAAGACCTGTTGAGGCAAGTGAAATCGCAATCAAATCAAATTCACAAATTCAATTACTAGCGCCCATGCCAGTGAAGCGCTAAGAGCACCATCTGAGCGTGATCACTACCAGAGCAGCTGACTGGCTTCCGTGCCAGTGGCATGCAAAAAGCATCATTCAAACGTGATCGTTACCAGCATCACCTTACTGGCATTCGTGCCAGTGGCATGTGAAAAACATTCGAGCGAGGTCGTTGCCAGTGCTGCCTGACTGACCCACGTGCCCATGCCATGTAAAAGCACCCATTACACTCTCGGAGTGGTTGGCGTTATGAAGGGCATCCAGCTCTAGAAACTCTGCCAGATCAGATTGAAGCTTGGTGCTGCCATCTGGTTTGCCACCCCCCCAGTCAAACAGTCCAACCCATGCTAGCATGGAAAGTGGACGTTAAAAAATGATGATGATGATGATGATGATGATATATCAAAATAAGTAACAGGATTTCAAGTAGTAATGCTGTACAACCATTTCAAGTGGCTGCATTTAATTGAACAATGCATCAATTTAAATACAGCGCTATCTTCAGTTGCACAAATATGGAACTTCAACAGACAAGATACATAAATATAACTTTTCTTAAATATTCTAAAAGAGCAAGAGGATGGAAGAAATTCATGTTGTTGCTATTTTAGCAGAAATGGCTAAGAGAACAGACTACAATTCTATTATTAGAGTAGCTTGTAACACATAGGTGCTTCAACTTATATATATATATGTATGTATGTATATATATATATATATATATATATATATATATATTAAGGTGGCAAGCTGGCAGAATCTTTAGCAGGCTGTGTGAAATGCTTAGTGACATTTCATCTGACTTCAGGCTCTGAGCTCAAATTCCAGCAAGGTCTACATAAATATGTATGGATGCATTCATGCATGCATTTATATACATGCGCACATTTAACACACACGCATATCTGTAACCTTCCATGGCATATCAGTGATTATCAATGACAATAATCTTTACACAGATGGATCAATCAGTTAATCCTGACTTGAATTTATTTTGAAGAATAAAACAGTTCATGAAAAGCTTATTGAATGAGTTTTGTTGCATGCTAGAGACTTTTTTTTTTATTTTCCAATAGCATTCTCTGTACAGAATGTCATAGGATTATATTTCCTTTTAAGAACCAGCTTCAGTTGGAGACATCAAATTGATATCTGTAAAGGTTCCTGAAGAAATTTCCATTTTGGATTTCTCTCAATTTGATCATTTTGGATATTTTTGATAATTTCTTGGGTTGATTATTGGCAATTCACTGACTGTGAGTGTATGTATATATGTTTATGTACATAAATAGTTGTGTGTGTGTGTGTGTGTGTGATTGTTGTCATCATCATTTAAAGTCTATCTTCTATGCATGGGCAGGATGGTTGACAGGAGCCAGCAAGGTAGAAAACTATCCCAGGCTACTGTGTCTATTTTGACAAGGTTTTTATGGCTGGATGCCCTTCCTAACACCAACCACTCTGCAGAGTGAATGCAGTGCTTTTTATGTGGCACTTGCACAATCGAGGTTAGTTTTGGCAAGATTTTTACAGCTCGATGCCCTTCCAAATGCCAACCACTTTACAATGTGGACTGGATGCTTTTTACAGGCACCAGCACTTGCAGGGTAACCAAGTAACTTGCAAGACAAGGAATTTTGAGAGGGGGTGGGCATTTGAGGAGGGTAATTTGTGTCAGAGGATGAAAGATTAGAGTATACACACACACACACATACAGATATGATTACAGTAAAGAGGTGAATGCTAGATATGCTTAGTATAGAAAACACAAGATAGTACTCTAATGATTTGAACTTAAATCCCAAACTCTTTATCTTCTAAATATATGTAGTCATATGTATCTATATATCTCTGTATTTATATGTCAAGACTAATCATGCTTATCTGCATCATTATTTCTATACATATTAATATATATACATATATATATAAATATATATTTAAATAATGAGGGAGATAAATTGAATATTAATTTAATTAATATCAATTTAAAACCAGTAGCCTAGCATACAAAAATCTGAAAAATCAGAGAAAATTCTAATACATGTATATATACATATATATATAAATAAATATATATATAATAAATATATATATATATATACATATACATATATATACATATATATATATATATATATACATATATATATATATATATCATCATCATCATCATTTAACGTCCGCTTTCCATGCTAGCATGGGTTGGACGGTTCAACTGGGGTCTGAGGAGCCCGAAGGCTGCACCAGGCCAGTCAGATCTGGCAGTGTTTCTACAGCTGGATGCCCTTCCTAACGCCAACCACTCCAAGAGTGTAGTGGGTGATTTTGTGTGCCATCGACACAGTGCCAGACGAGGCTGGCAGACGGCCACGCTCGGATGGTGTTTTAATGTGCCACTGACACAGGTGCCAGATGAGGCTGGCGAACGGCCACGATCAGATGGTGTTTGTTACGTGCCCACAGCACGGAGGCCAGTCGATGCGGTACTGGCTACGGCCACGTTCGGATGGTTTTCTTGTATGCCACCGGCACTGGTACCACAAAGATACAAATTCCATTGATGTTCATCTATTTTGATTTGATTTGATTTGATTTTGATTTTGATTTTCACTTGCCTCAACAGGTCTTCACAAGATGTTCATCTATTTTGATTTGTTTTGATTTGATTTGATTTGATTTTGATTTTCACTTGCCTCAACAGGTCTTCACAAGTGTCACAAGAAGGAAGGTATGCACAGGTGGACTGACTACGTCCCAGGTAGGGGTCACGGGTTATGGCCTGACTATTCTTGCCGGGTCTTCGGATGGTGTTTTTATGTGCCACCAACACAGGTGCCAGATGAGGCTGGCAAACGGCCACGATCGGATGGTGTTTGTTACGTGCCCACAGCACGGAGGCCAGTCGATGCGGTACTGGCTACGGCCACGTTCGGATGGTTTTCTTGTGTGCCACAATGATACAAATTCCATTGATGTTCATCTATTTTGATTTGTTTTGATTTGATATACATATATATATATATACATATATATATATATATATATATATATATATATTATATATATATATATATAATATATATATATATATATATATATATATATATATATATATATATATATAGTACCGCCAGACTGGCCCTCGTGCCAGTGGCATGTAAAAGTACCCACTACACTTTCGGAGTGGTTGGCGTAATGAAGTTCATCCAGCTGTAGAAACTCTGCCAGATCAGATTGGAGCCTGGTGCAGCCATCTGGTTCGCCAGTCCTCAGTCAAATCATCCAATCCATGCTAGCATGGAAAGCGGACGCTAAATGATGATGATGATGATCATCATCATCATCGTCGTTTAACATCCGTTCTCCATGCTAGCATGGGTTGGACGGTTCGACCGGGGTTCTGGGAAGCCAGAAGGCTGCACCAGGCTCCAGTCTAATTTGGCAATGTTTCTACAGCTGGATGCCCTTCCTAACGCCAACCACTCCGTGAGTGTAGTGGGTGCTTTTTACGTGCCACCTGCACAGGTGCCAGGCGGGGCTGGCAACGGCCACGGTCAGATTGGTGTATTTTATGTGCCACCGGCACGGAAGCCAGTCGAGGCGGTGCTGGCATCGGCCACGAGTCGGATAGTGCTTTTTACGTACCACCAGACCAGGGATCCTGGCTGGTTCAATTCGATTTCGATTTCGCTTGCCCCAACATGTCTTCACAAGCAAAGGGGGTTGGCAAGGGTGCCTGTCGTACGGTCGCATTGGAGTATTTTACGTGCCACGGCCACGAGTCGGATAGTGCTTTACGTACCACCAGACCAGGGATACTGGCTGGTTCAATTCGATTTCGATTTCGCTTGCCCCAACATGTCTTCACAAGCAAAGGGGGTTGGCAAGGGTGCCTGTCGTACGGTCGCATTGGAGTATTTTACGTGCCACGGCCACGAGTCGGATAGTGCTTTACGTACCACCAGACCAGGGATCCTGGCTGGTTCAATTCGATTTCGATTTCGCTTGCCCCAACATGTCTTCACAAGCAAAGGGGGTTGGCATGGGTGCCTGTCGTACGGTCGCATTGGAGTATTTTACGTGCCACGGCCCCGAGTCGGATAGTGCTTTTTACGTACCACCAGGCCAGGGATCCTGGCTGGTTCAATTCGGTTTCGATTTCGATTTCGATTTCGCTTGCCCCAACATGTCTTCGCAAGCATGGGGGGTTGGGATGGGTGTCTGTCGTCGGATGAGGTTCTATATCGACTTCGCTTGCCTCAACCGGTCTTTGTGTCCAAGGGAGGAAAGGCATTCATAAGTGGGCTGGGCTCACTTGTCCTGCCTGGTCTTCTCACGTACAGAATATTTCCAAAGGTCTCGGTCTCTGGTCATTTCCTCAGTGAGGCCTAAAGTTCGAAGGTCGTGCTTCACCACCTCGTCCCAGGTTTTCCTGGGTCTACCTCTTCCACGGGTTCCCTCAACTGCTAGGGATTGGCACTTTCTCACACACCTATCTTCATCCATTCTCGCCACATGACCATACCAGCGCAATCGTCTCTCTTGCACACCACAACTGATGCTTCTTAGGTACAACATTTCTCTCAAGGTGCTAACGCTCTGTCGAGTATGTACACTGACATTACACATCCATCGGAGCATACTGGCTTCATTCCTCACGAGCTTACGCATGTCCTCAGCAGTCACAGCCCATGTTTCGCTGCCATGTAGCATGGCTGTTCGTACACACGCATCATACAGTCTGCCTTTTACTCTGAGCGAGAGGCCTTTAGTCACCAGCAGAGGTAAGAGCTCCCTAAACTTTGCCCAGGCTATTCTTATTCTAGCAGTTACACTTTCAGCGCACCCACCCCCACTACTGACTTGGTCACCTAGATAACGGAAGCTATCAACTACTTCTAGTTTTTCCCCCTGGAAAGTGACGGAAGTTGTTTTCTGCAGATTTTCGGAGGTTAATGCTCCCGAGCATCTGCCACATACAAAAACTATCTTCCCAGTTAGCCTACCTTTGACATTGCTGCACCTCTTATGTGTCCATGATATATATATATGTATATATATATATATATATAAACATACTGTTAACAAAAGTCAGGATGTGTGGCGTTAAATACTACAATGCATTAAATACTACAAAACGTACACATAGGACTGACACTAGCTAGAACTCTAATACGTCATCAGTTATCGACCTAAAAATGCTAACACCTAGTTTCATGCCTTTAATGATAAGACTAGGAACTTCATATATCAGCAGTGCCTGCAAGATTTGCGGAGAATTAGGGCTTGAGTAAACAAAATAATAGAGGTTGGACATTTGAAACGATAAAGACAATAAATAAATATAGCCTTGGGGGACAAACACAAAAATGATGGATTAACACCTGGGTGAAATCCTCAAATGGATATAAAGAACAGAATTAAGAAGAGAAAAGAGGTTGACCAGCATGCTAGACATCCAATGGTAATATATATTATATATATTAATATGTGTGTGTATGTATATATATATATATATATGCACACACACACACACACACACACACACACACACACACACACACACACACACACACACACACATATATATATATATATATATATATATATAATATATATATATATATTATATATTATATATATATATATATATATATATATATTATATATATATAATAGGCAAAGTGGCAGGGTTCCTTTTGAGTATTGGGCCTCAGAGAGGCAATGACTGAGACCTTTTGGCATTACGTCATGCTTAAGATGAAGACCCATCAAGCCAAGCAAAATCACAGTCATGGTAGATACTGGTGTCATGCAAATTGGCACCCATGCCAGTGGCACATAAATGCACCCCAGTGTCATGCCATTATGAAAGACTGCTGAACATGGAGAATGACTGGGAAGAGGAGAGCCTGCCAAATGTTGATCCAATTGAGGGACCAGCTATCTGAATTGACAATACCTTGGTAGATAAAGCAATTAAGGATATGAAGAGGAGGAAAGCCCCCGGCCCTTCATGAATCACCACTGAGATGTTTAAAATATCTGGCAGTGTGGGTTATGATCTAGTCACCCGTATTGTGAATCAGGTGGTTCACAAAGGAGTTATACCCAATGACTGGTGTAGCTGCACCATAGTCACCTGCTACAAAGGTAAAGGTGATACCTTAGAAATAATTGCAGAGGTATCAAATTGTTGGCTCAGGGGATGAAAGTTACGGAGAGAATCATAATCCAACTAATTATGGAGAGAGTTAATCTAGATGAGATGTAGTTTGGGTTTGTGCCTGGGAGCAGCACCACTGATGCTATATTTCTGGTAAGGCAACTGCAGGAGAAATATCTTGCCAAAAATAAACCAACCTCTGTACTTGGCTTTTGTTGACTTGGAGAAAGCTTTTGACAGGGTTCCCAGATCCCTTATCTGGTGGTCAATGCAGAAACTAGGGATAAATGAGTGGTTGGTGAGAGCTGTACAAGCCTTGTACAGGGACACTACCAATAAGGTGAGGGTTAGCAACGAGTACAGTGAAGAATTCAGGGTACAAATAGGGGTTTGCCAAGAATTGGTCTTGTTCATCATAGTCCTCCAGAGGAATTTAAGACAGGCTGTCAGAATTAGAGAAGTTCCAGGTATGGAAGCAAGGTCTAGAATCAAAGGGCCTTAGAGTTAACCTGGCAAAAGCTTAAGTCTTAGTAAGTAGGAAGGCAAACAAACTACAAATCCTTTCAGGTAGACAGTTCTGCTTGATCTACAGAAAAGGCACAGGTAGAAACTTCATAAGATGCACCCAGTGTAAGCTTTGGACACACAAAAAGTGCAGCAATATCAGAGGAAGGTTAATAGGGAAAATAACTTTTGTTTGTGGAAGATGCACAGGTACAATAAACACCAAAAATGTACAGAAAATAGACTCCATCAACTGCCAGGTGTGTAAGCTAGAAGTAGTAGATAGCTTTTGTTATCTAGGTGACCAAGTTAGTAGTGGAGATGGATGCTCTGAGAGCATAGCTGTGAGAATAAGATTAGGCTGGGCAAAGTTCAGAGAGCTCCTACCTCTGCTGGCAACAAAGGATCTTTCCCTCAGAGTGAAAGGCAGATTGTATGATGCCTGTATGCGAACAACTAAGCCAGTATGTTTTGATGGATGTGCAATGTCAATGTACATGTTCGACAGAGTGTAAGCATCTTGAGAGAAAAGTTAGGCATAAGAGGCATCAGATATGGTGTGCAAGAGAGACGACTGTGCTGGTATGGTTATGTGATGTATATAGGTGAGGACAGCTGTGTAAAAAAGTGCTAATCTCTAAATATGGAAAGAACCTGTGGTAGAGGTAAACCCAGGAAGACATGGGATGAGGTGGTGAAGCATGATCTTCAAACTTAGACCTCATGGAAGCAATGACTAGTGACCAAGACCTTTAGTAATATGCTATGCTTGAAAAGAGCCATCAAGCCAAGTGAAATTGTACTTGTGGCTGATGCTGGTGTCACATAACTGGCACCCATGCTGGTCGCATATAAAAAGTACCTCTCAAGCATTGGGTCTCACAGAGGCAAAGTGGCTGAGTTCCTTTCAAGTGTTGGGCTTCATGGAGACAATGACCATGACCGAGACCTTTGGCATTATGTCGTGCTTGAGAAGAAGACCTACCAAGCCGTGCAAAACTGCAGTCATGACAGATACCAGTGTCATGCAAATGGCACCCGTGCCACTGACACATAAAAGCACCTTTTACACTCTTGGAGTGGTTGGCATTAGGAAGGACATCCAGCTGAAGAAACCATGGCAAATCAGATGGGAGTCTAGTACAGTCTTCCAGCTTGCCAGCCCCGGTCAAACTGTCCAACCCATGCCAGCATGGATTGCAGATGTTAAATAATGATTTAACACCCACTTTTTCTATGCTTGCATAGGTCAGATAGAATTTGTTGATGCCCTGTCAGTCTCCAAAACTTACTTTTCTTCAAGCAAAGTAATATTTTCCTATAACTAGACGTGATTTTCAAAGAAAACTTGATCTAAACAATCTCACTTGTAATAACGATGAGATTTGTTTATAACTATCATGTTGTGTCTAGACAAATATACACACAAACGCACACGCACGCACATATCTGCATATACATGTGTATACATTCAAATACATATGTCCATAGACATACATATATACACACACATATATATGTGAATGTATGTGCATTTGTGTTCATAACATTTACTTTCAGTGTATGCACCAATTTGTATTATCGTTTGTCTTTCTCTCTTAAAATAAATAATCATTTTCTTTTATTCTTTTACTTGTTTCAGTCATTTGACTGTAGCCATGTTGGAGCCCTGCCTTTAGTCAAACAAATCAACCCCAAGACTTATTCTTTGTAAGCCTTGTACTTATTGTAGTGGTCTCTTTTGCCGAACCACTAAGTTATGAGGACATAAACACACCAACATTGGCTGTTAAGCAATGATGGGGGGACAAACACAGACACACAAACATATACATATATATATATATACACGTCAGGCTTCTCTCAGTTTCCATCTACCAAATCCACTTACAAAGCTATAGTAGAAGACACTTGCCCATGGTGAACCAGGGACCATGTGTTTGGTAAGCAAGCTACTTACCACACAACCACTCTTGTACCTCTGTGTGTGTGTATATATGTATGTGTGTGTATATATATATATATATAGATATATATGGGACTAAACCTCAGATCATGTGGTTTGTAAGCAAGCTACTTTATTTCATAAATATTTGCCATGAAGGCATTACAAAGAGGGGACGAACAAGAACAGACAAACATAAAAGGGTGAAGTAGCTGTAGAGATTAAATATTTACAATTTAAAATTTACAATAATTTAATAAATATGTTTATAGCTTTTGACTTAAGTGTTGCTCATTACAAATGAAATTTGTAATGGCTTCTCTGAAGGATAGGCATCCGACCATCAGGGTAGACCCCTTGCTTTTTCTTTCCTGTTTTTGGCTTCCACTTACCTGGTGCCAAACATTTCCAGCTTCCTCGCCACAGGCTTCCATCTTCTCATGAATCTGTCTCGTGACAGGTACCTTTTCTCCAGCCTGATCTTATTACTGAGGTGGTAACTAAAAAAGTTAACCAGCCCCTAGTCGGTTATAAAGGTACCCGACACTATGCCTCTCAGATGCGTCTTCCATACTGTTTCTTTCAGTATGGCTACTATGCAGAAAAAGCAAGCCTTCCTTTCCCTGTTAAGGGAAGGAGGTGGCACAATCTCGATGATAGATTCGGCTGATAGCTGTACTCTTCCCATCGATGACAACAGTTGCTCTGCGAAAACTATCAGTCCCATTAATTCCGGACACTCCACAAATGCGTACAAGACGGTTTCCCTGTCCTGTCCTCACCTCGGACATGTCGGCGAGACGGCACTTCCGTGCCTTGACAGTTTATCACGAACAGGTAACGCCGCACGGAAGCACTGCCAAGCCAGAGATTTCTGGTAATTGTCCAGATACCCTGGCCTGAAAGTTCTCCGGAACAGGTTGATTAAATGATTTTCATCATAGTCCAGGGTCTCCCCCAAGGCGTCTTTAGACTTAACCTCCACTAACCCACAATAGAAATCCGTGGTGGAACTCTTGTTGCCGGCATTGCCCGCCCGAGGGAGTAGCTGAAGTGCCTGGCGGCACTCCAATTGCCAGTCCACCAGCCTAGGTCTCTGCTTGATCCAATTACCAATGTCCGTTAAGGACGTTAATTGCAGAAGGTAGAACCGAACGTGCGGTGACCACACCTGCTCGCCATCCAGGTAAAGCCAGAGGTATCTCAACCTTAACGCGAATTTTCGCATCCTCAGCCAAGGCATCCCTAGCCCACCCTTTAGTGGTTCCTGGCAGCAGACAGAGTGCTTCACAAGTGGCTTTCCTCCCTTCCACAAAAAGTGGAAAAGGATTCTCTCCAACTTGTTCAGCCATAAATCAGGGCAAGGCACCACAGTCAGACAGTAAGTGATAACCGATGCTATAAACATCTGCACCACCTCTGCCTTTCCTAGCAAGGATAATGCCCGCCCAGACCAGGTCTGGGTTAGAGCAGTCACCTTGCTGGCCACCTCACTCCAGTTTTTCTCTATCTGGAGGTCTGGCCCGAACCAGACTCCGAGCAGCTTAACAGGACCTTCCGTCCAATGCCCCACGTTATTAGACGGCATCGGCTTGCCGAGCTGCAAACCAGTTGACTTGTCCTTGTTAACCTTTGCTCCTGCCACTGCCTCGTAGCTTTTGATAGCCTTTTCCACCACTGGAAGCTGGCTCTCATCCACCACGATGATGGAGATATCATCCGCATACGCTGTAGCTCCTCTTCCACACCATAGATCATGTGGTGCACCCCCTAGTGCCTCCAACTTCCGCAATAATGACCCGAGAACCAGTACATACAAAAGCGGGGACAGAGGGCACCCCTGACGCACTGAGCGCTCAATCCTGAATGGCTTTGAAAGGAAACCATTCACTTTTACGATGGACTTGATGTCGCTTTACAATGCAGCAATCCAACCGCGGAAGGTCGGGCCCAGGCCAGCCTTCTCGGGGACCACCACCAAGTACCAATGGTCAACCCTATCGAATGCCTTAGACTGGGCTAAATGTACCAGTGCCCCCCCCCCCCTGCGCCAGAAAGCTTCCCCACCCTCTCTAAGGAGTAGCGTATAAGGTGGAGATTGTTGTGGACAATCTCCACCTTATACGCTACTCCTTAGAGAAGCATGCTACTTACCATACAGCCATTCTTGTACCTGTATGTCTGGCGAAGAATGTACCCCACAACATAGAGTAGTAGCTAGTGACTTCAGGATAAGGGCTAAATGGATGCTCAGAAGACGACCAGCTAGGAGAAGAAGGGTCTGGAGACTTAAGGATCCTGCAAATGGACAGAGATTTGGAGACATATTACTCGAAGCCTTTGACAAAATAGAAGGGGATATAGCTTCACATGGTATAGAAGACAACTGGAGGTTCCTAAAGGAAAACCTGCTAGATCTATGGATGGTTCAAAGTCCCCTCCCGACCCAAAATAACGTGGTGGTGGAACAATGTTGTTGACAGAGCTATTAGACGAAAGAAACAGGCTTGGAAGGACTGGAAGAACGGTGGTAGCAGGGAAGTGTATCATACTGCCAGAAGGGAAGCTAGGAGGCAGGTTTATTTAGCCAGAGAGGAAGCAGATAAGAAAAAATTTGCCAATGTTCTGCACCATGAGGATGAAAGACTTGAGGTATTTCGTGTTGCAAGACAGTGTGTGAGAGAGAATCGTGACGTGGTAGGAGAGAAATGTGTTCGCAAGGATGACGGTTCACTTGCGCTAAATGAGGATGCAAAGAGAGAGGTTTGGAGATGCCACTATGAAAGGTTGCTGAATAAGGAAAATGAATGGGATAAAGAGAGTCTGCCAAATGTCGACCCAACAGAGGGACCAGCTATCCGAGTTGACAGTTCCTTGGTAGTTAAGGCAATTAGAAGCATGAAGACAGGGAAAGCCCCAGGCCCATCAGGAATCACTGCAGAGATGCTTAAAATATCTGGCAGTGTCGGCTATAGCCCAGTCACCCATATAGTTGACCAGGTGATGCATGAAGGAGTCATACCCAATGACTGGTGTAGCAGCATAATTGTCAACTGCTACAAAGGTAAAGGTGACGCTTTAGATACAAATAATTACAGAGGTATCAAGCTGTTGGATCAGGTAATGAAGGTTACAGAGAGAGTCATAGCCCAACTGATTAGGGAGAGAGTCAGCTTGGATGAGATGCAGTTTGGTTTCGTGCCAAGGAAAGGCACCACTGATGCCATATTTCAGGTAAGACAGCTGCAGGAGAAATACCTAGCCAAAGATAAGCCCCTGTACCTGGCTTTCATTGACATGGAGAAAGCCTTTGACAGGGTCCCCCAATCCCTTGTCTAGTGGTCGATGAGGAAACTAGGGCTAGATGAATGGTTAGTGAGAGCTGTGCAGGCCATGTACAAGGATGCTGTAAGTAAGGTGAGGGTTGGCAACGAGTACACTAAAGAATTCAAGGTAGACGTAGGGGTCCACCAAGGTTCAGTCCTCAGCCCCCTCCTATTTATCATAGTCCTCCAGGCAATAACGGAGGAATTCAAGACAGGATGCCCCTGGGAGCTCCTCTATGCTGATGACCTTGCTCTAATTGCTGAGTCACTATTAGAACTAGAGGCGAAGTTTCAAGTGTAGAAACAAGGATTGGAACCCAAGGGCCTTAGAATCAACCTAGCTAAAACCAAAGTCCTAATATGTAGGAAGGCAGGCAAACCACAAATCCCTTCAGGTAGATGGCCTTGCTCAATCTGTAGTAGAGGCGTAGGTAGAAACTCTATAAGATGTACCCAGTGTAAGCTATGGCCACATAAGAGGTGCAGTAATATCAAAGGGAGGCTAACTGGGAAGATAGTTTTTGTATGTGGCAGATGCTCAGGAGCTATAAACACTGAAAATGCGCAGAGACCAACTTCCGCCACATTCCAGGGAGAAAAGCTAGAAATATTTGATAGCTTCTGTTACCTAGGGGACCAAGTCAGTAGCGGAGGTGGGTGCGCTAAAAGTGTAGCTGCTAGAATAAGAATAGCTTGGGCAAAGTTCAGAGAGCTCTTACCTCTGCTGGTGACAAAGGGCCTCTCGCTCAGAGTAAAGGTAGACTGTATGATGCTTGTGTACGAACAGCCATGCTACATGGCAGTGAAACATGGACTGTGACTGCTGAGGACATGCGTAAGCTCACAAGAAATGAAGGCAGTATGATCTGATGGATGTGTAATGTCAGTGTTCATACTCGACAGAGTGTAAGTACCTTGAGAGAAAAGCTGGACCTTAGAAGCATCAGATGTGGTGTGCAAGAGAGACGACTGCGCTGATATGGTCATGTGGTAAGAATGGATGAGGACAGCTGTGTGAAAAAGTGGTTGAGGGAACCTGTGGAAGAGGCAGACCCAGGAAGACTTAGGATGAAATGGTGAAGCACGACCTTCGAACTTTAGGCCTCACCAAAGAAATGACTAGAGACCGAGACCTTTGGAAATATGCTGTGCTTGAGAAGACTCAGCAAGCCAAATGAGAGCATAACCTTGTGGCCTATGCCAGGGGTGTAACAAGCCCACTTATGCATACCTTTTCCTTCTTTGGACACTAAAACTCTGCTTGCGAAGACCTGTTGAGGCAAGTGAAATCAATCAAAATCAAATTTGATGACTGGCGTCCATGCTAGCAGGGTGCAAAGAGTGAGATCGTTGACAGAGCGGCTAACCGGCTTCCGTGCCAGTGGCACTTAAAGGGCACCATTCGAGCGTGATCATTACCAGCATCGCCTTACTGGCACTTGTGCCCGTGCTAGTAGGGTGCCAAGAGCACCATCCAAGCCTGATCATTGCCAGAGCAGCCTACTAGCTTCCGTGCCAGTGGCACGTAAAAGGGCACCATTTGAGCGTGATTGTTACCAAAATCACCTTACTGGAACCTGTGCTAGTGGCATGTGTAAAAGGATTCAAGCGAGGTCGTTGCCAGTACCGCCTGACTGGCCCCTGTGCTGGTGGCACGTAAAAAGCACCCACTACACTCTCAGAGTGGTTGGCGTTAGGAAGGGCATTCAGCTGTAGAAACTCTGCCAAATCGAGATTGGAGCCTGGTGCAGCCATCTGGTTTGCCAGCCCTCAGTCAAAATCGTCCCACCCATGCTAGCATGGAAAGCGGACGTTAAACGATGATGATATATATATGTGGGACTGAACCTGGGCTCATATGGTTGGTAAGCAAGCTACTTACCACACAGCTACTCTTGCACCTATATATATATATATATGTGTGTGTGTGTGTGTGTGTGTGTGTGTGTGTGTATGGGACTGAACCTGGGCTCATATGGTTGGTAAACAAGCTGCTTACCACACAGCCACTCCTGCACCTACAAGTATATTATATTAAGAAAAAAACTCTTATATACTACATTATTATTTTGTTTTAATGTTTATTTTGGTTTTTGTTACTTTTGTCTGGATTTTATTGGTTCTGCTGTGGCTTGGTTTTCAATCTATGACCCTTTCTAATAAAACAACTACTTTTTAAACAATTTGTCTTGATGTGGGTTTTTTGTTGGTTTTTGTTAGTTTTTTTTTTTTGTGTGATAATGACAAAATAGATTCTGTAACAAAAATAGCAATTTTTAAAAAAATAAAATAAATAATTTGGAAAATGATTAAAAAAAAATAGAAATTAGAAGAAAATATGTATTTAAAAAATATATAATTAGAAAATGTTTGTATAAGTGTAGAAAGAAAATACCAAACGTTGGAAAATCTTGTTATTTTAATGAAGAACAGACTAGAAGCAGCAGCAACAGATTGCTTCAAAGAGAGGATGTTTAGTTAGTATTGGGTAAAAGCCAATGAACGGCTTGCATAACTTTGCATATATCTTTGGAGTAGTGTAGTCCTCCTCCTCCTCTTTCTCTAAGAAATTGGAATAAACAACTTTACACTGTCTTCTTCCTCCCCCACCCACCATTTTTTTTTCTTTTTTCACAGATTCTAACTCTTCTAAGAAGTTCTTGTTTCTTTACATTTCACAAGACCAAACTCTTTATGCTCTGACTGTGTAAAGAAAAATAAAGAAAGAATAAGGAAAGTTATGAAATAGGATTCTGGTGTAAATTTACTACTTAACAAAATAATGCCTACCCAAATTCCTCACTCGGCGCAGATGTTGGTAATTCAACTTTTGATATAGGTTTCCTCTAAATTCTTGCTACCTTACAATTAGCAATTTTCTTCTTTTTTTTTGCTTTGCTTTTTAAGGTTTTCGGAGAAGAAGCCAAACCTTTGCATAATGTCCTTCTATATTGAAGAAGTTAATGTTTTATAGGTTGATGGCTACCAGAAGAATATCTTTTGGGAAAGAATTTTAGGGCAATTGTTCAAAAGCAGAAAGATAATAATTCATCATCATCATCATCATCATCATTGTTTAATGTCCATTTTCCATGCTGGCATGGATTGGACAGTTCGACTGGGGTCTGGGAAGCCAGGAGGCTGCACCAGGCTCCAGTCTGATCTGACAGTGTTTCTACAGCTGGATGCCCTTCCTAATGCCAACCACTCCAAGAGTGTAGTGGGTGCTTTTTTACGTGCCACCGGCACAGGTGCCAGAGGGGGCTGGCAACGACCATGATCAGATGGTGCTCTTTACGTGCTTTTATAAAGATAAGAATCCTTTTTAATAAAGATATTAGGCCTGAAACTTTTTGAGGGGAAGGGCTAGTTAATTATATCAACCCCAGTGCTTAACAATAATAATAGTAATAATAATAACAATAATAATAATGGTTTCAAATTTTTCCACAAGGTCAGCAATTTTGCAGGATGAAATGAGTCGATTATATCGACCCCATTGTATCACTGGTACTTAATTTATCAAGGATGAAAGGCAAAGTCAACTTTGGTGGAACTTGAACTCAGAATGTAGCTGTAGACGAAATACTGCTAAGCATTTCACCTGACATGCTAACGATTCTGCCGGCTTGCTGCCTTAGATGATAATAATGATAGTAATGGTTTCAAGTTTTGGCACAAGGCCAGCAATTTCAGAAGAGGGGTTAGCCTGTTACATCTACCCCAGTACTTGACTGGTACTTATTTTGTTGAGTCCAAAAGGATGAAAAGCAAAGTTGACCTCAATGGGATTTGAACTCAGAGCATAGCGATGGGCAAAATACTGCTAAGCATTTCATCCAGCATGCTAATGATTCTGCCAGCCACCTCAAGGAGAATAATGATAATGAGCTTATTGTATATGATGCACAAATGTACTACAACTGTAGAGGTGCAATGGCCCAGTGGTTAGGGCAGCAGATTCATGGTCATAGGATTGCAGTTTCAATTTCCAGGCCAGACATTGTGAGTGTTTATTGAGCGAAAACACCTAAAGCTCCACAAGGCTCCAGCAGGGGATGGTGGCGAAACCTGCTGTGCTCTTTCACCACAACTTTCTCTCTTTGTTCCTATTATTGCTGTACCTGTATTTCATGCTAAATTTCCCCGAGAACTACATTAGGGGTACATATGTCTGTGGAGTGCTCAGCCATTTGCATGTTAATTTCATGAGCAGGCTGTTCCATTGATCAGATCAATTGGAACCCTCATCATCATCGACTACAACTCATGAGAATGATGAAAGCCAACAGTACAAAACATAAAGCACAACAAGACATCATAAAAAGTGAATTGTAAAAAAGCCATAAAAACAAGGAATTGGTGCATCAGGAGTATTGGTGAATTTTGGGAAGCATGGAATTTTTTAAGGCTGCAAGTCTCCTGACAGCTTAGAATTGAAATAGATTGTTTATTCCATGCCTTGACAACACTAAGCATGAAAAATGTTTCCAAAAGTCATTTTGGGGCTGCACTGGGATAATTGGGTAAAAGAATTTAATGCTGAGGGTTGAGATATTCATTTTAAAGGGTGGTAAGAAGATGAAAAATAGGTAAGGCATGATAGGCATGGATGGAGGAGATATGCAGCAAGCTAGAGCAGAGGCTGCAAAACAGTGATTATAGAAACAGTGTGGCTAAGAGTGATATATGAGTGAGCAAAGGTTTTCCAGTTAGTGGACTGATCTTCCTTTGGATGCAATCTGCAATGTTTGTGTGCATAGCAGAAGCACTATCATCACATACAGCTGAGTAAAACTCAAATATGAGTCATACTCGAGTTTTGTAGAGAGCCATCAACTGATTATGACTAATTTTCTAGTTCTGTAGCAGACACCCATTTTAGTCTTTGAAATAGTTTTCACAGTGTTACTTATTCATCAGGAAATGTGTGATAAGAAAAGTTACATGAAATTTTATTTATGCTAAAGAGCTGCTTGTTTTCTTTTATGTTCAAGAACTTTTTTGGTTTTGTTTCTACAGCACAATGCCCTTCCTAATGCCAAACATTTTACAGAGTGGGTGCCTTTTCTGTGGCACCTGCACCAGTGTTTTTTACATGGAACCAGTGATTTTCATGTGACACCAACACCAGTGACTTTTATGTGGCACAAGCATCAACACCAAAGTTTTTTATATGGTGCCTTGGCTTTATGATATCAATTCTGTTGTGGTGGGCAGGCTTTCCTGAGTACCGCAGTGCACCTAATATCTTTCTCCCCCATCATCTCCTTCGTAAGGTTCAGCATTTTGAGATCGGTCATCAGTACTTCTTCCCATGTCTTCCTGGTTTCCCTCTTCCATTATGGTGTTATATATACGAGGGGCATTCAATAAGTAATGCCCCTGACCCACTTTCCATAGCAGTAGAGCAAGGAAACCTGGCACAGTTATTAGTCTTTTTCTACATAGGAACTATCCAGAGTTACACATTTGTCCCATCGTTTGATGCAGCTCTGGAGACCATTTTTGTAGAAGACCCCAGCTTGGTCCTCCAACCACGACGTGACTTCAGAAATCAAGGCTGCATCATCTGGGAAACGCTTTCCTTTCAAAAACAACTTCATGGCTGGGAAGAGGTGAACATCAGAGGGTGCAAGGTCAAGATGGGGGTGGAGTTCATAGCCGCACGCCTGTGCTTCTGATCTGGCGACAAGCGAGTTGTGGACTGGAGCGTTGTCCTGCAGGAGGAGGAGGCCTTTGCTGATCTTGCCCCGCCTCTTGATTTTGATAGCTTCTTTTAAATTCCTCAAAAGTGAAGCATAATAGGCTCCTGTAATTGTGGTACCCTTTGCCAGGAAATCTGTCATCACTACTCCGTCCTGGTCCCAGAAGACTGTGAGCATGACCTTGCCAGTGGAGGGCTGCACCCTTACCTTCTTTGGAGGAGGTGAGTCACGGTGCTTCCACTGCATTGACTGGGCTTTGGTCTCTGGATCATAGTGATGGACCCAGGTTTCATCCTGTGTAATCAGTCTTTCGAAAAATTTTGACTCATCTTCTTGGCACATCTCCAAATTCATCTTCGAGCATTCGACGCGTTCTTGCTTCTGGAAAGGTGTGAGCAACCTGGGAATCTATCTTGCAGACACATTTTGCATGGTGCTTTTTACGTGCCACCGGCACGAGGCCAGTCGGGGCAGCGCTGGCAACGGCCACGTTCAGATGGTTCTTTTACGTACCACCGGCACTTGTATCACAGCTGCAATTTCCATTGATGTCGATCGATTTAGATTTTCACTTGCCTCAACAGGTCTTCACAAGCAGAGTTTTGTGTCCCAAGAAGGAAAGGTATGCATAAGTGGACTGGCTACATCCCATGTAGAGGCCACGGGTTATGGTCTCACTTGTCCTGCCGGGTCTTCTCACGCACAGCATACTTCCAGAGGTCTCGGTCTCTAGTCATTTCCTCGGTGAGACCTAAAGTTCGAAGGTCGTGCTTCACCACCTCGTCCCAGGTTTTCCTGGGTCTGCCTCTTCCACAGGTTCCCTCAACTGCTAGGGTGTGGCACTTTTTCACACAACTATCTTCATCCATTCTTGCCACATGACCATACCAGCGCAAACGTCTCTCTTGCACACCACAACTGATGCTTTTCTCTCAAGGTACTTACACTCTGTCGAGTATGAACACTGACATTACACATCCATCAGATCATACTGGCTTCATTTCTTGCGAGCTTACGCATATCCTCAGCAGTCACAGCCCATGTTTCACTGCCATGTAGCATGGCTGTTCGTACACACGCATCATACAGTCTGCCTTTTACTCTGAGCGAGAGGCCTTTTGTCACCAGCAGAGGTAAGAGCTCTCTGAACTTTGCCCAAGCTATTCTTACTCTAGCAGTTACACTTTCAGCACACCCGCCCCCGCTACTGACTTAGTCACCTAGGTAACAGAAGCTATCAACTATTTCTAGTTTTTCTCCCTGGAATATGGCAGAAGTTGGTCTCAGAGCATTTTCAGTGTTTATTGCTCCTGAGCATCTGCCACATACAAAAACTATCTTCCTAGTTAGCCTTCCATTGACATTGCTGCACCTCTTATGTGTCCATAGCTTACACTTGGTGCATCTTATAGAGTTTCTATCTACACCTTTTCTACAGATTGAGCAAGGCCATCTACCTGAAGGCGTTTGTGATTTGTCTACCTTTCTACTTATTAGGACTTTGGTTTTAGCTAGATTGACTCGAAGGCCCTTCGATTCTAATCCTTGCTTCCACACCTGAAACTTCGCCTCCAGTTCTGATAGTGACTCAGCAATTAGAGCAAGGTCATCAGCATAGAGGAGCTCCCAGGGGCATCCTGTCTTGAATTCCTCCGTTATTGCCTGGAGGACTATGATAAATAGGAGGGGGCTGAGGACTGAGCCTTGGTGGACCCCTATCTCTACCCAGAATTCTTCACTGTACTCGTTGCCAACCCTCACCTTACTAGCGGCGTCCCTGTACATGGCTCACACAGCTCTCACTAACCATTCATCTATCCCTAGTTTCCTCATTGACCACCAGATAAGGGATCGGGGGACCCTGTCAAAGGCTTTCTCCATGTCAACAAAAGCCAGGTACAGGGGCTTATCTTTGGCTAGGTATTTCACCTGCAGCTGCCTTACCAGGAATATAGCATCAGTGGTACTTTTCCCTGGCATGAACCCAAACTGCATCTCATCTAAACTAACTCTCTCTCTAATTAGTTAGGCTATGACCCTCTCCGTAACCTTCATTACCTGACCCAACATATATATATATATATATAATAATAGGCGCAGGAGTGGCTGTGTGGTAAGTAGCTTGTTTATCAACCACATGGTTCCGGGTTCAGTCCCACTGCGTGGCACCTTGGGCAAGTGTCTTCTGCTATAGCCTCGGGTGGATTTGGTAGATGGAAACTGAAAAGAAGCCCATCGTATATATATATATATAACAAAGTTGAGTTGTGGGGTATCGCACGAGTGGAATTATATAAGAATGAAGGTTTGAAAATGCAATTTAAAAGATGTTTATTTACTTAACCGGTTTCACTCTTTGGAAAAAGATTGTCAAAAGTAACATATGGAAGTTTGGTTGCGTTAATTATTGGTTGTTGCAAATTGCCACATTACATGTATATATACAGTCTTTGGTAACAGGGACATGTTAAGGACATAAAAAAGTACAACAGTATGATGAGAATATTTGAAAAAATGGGCAGAAAAGATTAAAACAAATATATTATACATCTCAGGGTAATTTCCGGGAGGAAATATCAAAAAAAAGTTCAGTACAGAATATTATGAATTCAAAATAATTTACATAATTGCCACATTACATGTATATATACAGTCTTTGGTAACAGGGACATGTTAAGGACATAAAAAAGTACAACAGTATGATGAGAATATTTGAAAAAATGGGCAGAAAAGAATAAAACAAATATATTATTGAAAGTTTGGTTGCGTTAATTATTGGTTGTTGCAAATTGCCACATTACATGTATATATACAGTCTTTGGTAACAGGGACATGTTAAGGACATAAAAAAGTACAACAGTATGATGAGAATATTTGAAAAAATGGGCAGAAAAGATTAAAACAAATATATTATACATCTCAGGGTCAGTACAGAATATTATGAATTCAAGGCGAGGTTGTTTACTGACCTGTCCGTTTTAGCAGAAATGTAGAATTGAAAAAGATGTACCCGTTTTTTTCTTTTTTTGGCTTTCCTTCAAGCATCAATGATTTTGGGGTTAGGATGAGGTGAATATGTGTGTCCCTGCGTGTATGTGTGTGTGCATACACATACATGTGGTGTGAATAGATGTGCCTGTGTGTCTGTAGTATTTGGTTAGATGGCATCTGTTTGTCAAGTGTGTGTGGTTGTCATGGTGTTGTGTGTGTGTGTGTGCATGTGTGTGTGTGCGTGTGTGTGTGTGCGTGCGTGTGTACGCATGCATGAGTGTGGATGGCATTTGACATGGTGCTGCGTGTGTATATATGTGCCTGTATGGAGGTGAGACTGGTGTGAGTGTGCGTGTCCCTGTGTGCATGCACACACACGTATACAAGCATCTGCGTGTGTGTGGGGGCTGTTTTTGAATGGTTCCAGGGTGGCGAAAATAGATGTGTGCTGTTTAAAGAATTTTTTGGTGTATGATGGTGTGTGTATATATGAGTACCCGCCCGTGCGTGCGCGTCTACGCATGTGTGCGGGCCATACACACACACACACACATCATACACACACACACACACACACACACATATCTCACCCCCCACACACACACACAACACACACACATAATATACACACACACAACACACACACACACAACACACACACATACAGAACACACACACAACGTACACACATATATAATACACACATACAACACACAACTATAACATATATTTATATATAATATACACACATATAACACACACACAACACACACACACACACAACACACGCACACATACATACATAATATAAATACAACACAAATACACCTAACACATATATACATAC
>NC_043010.1:27115365-27139901 GCF_006345805.1 Octopus sinensis
GTCCAAAGATGCGGAAGCGATACCATTCTGTTTTTGGTGAGAAACTCATGAATGAAGAGATCTCAGTGACAGGGTGCATTGTCGTTATGAAGAATTCAATTCTTTGTGTTCAAGAGATTCAGTTGCTTTTGCTAAATGTTCTCCCTCAAATGCTTCAAAAACATCACAGTAGAACTGTCGATTGAGGATCTGGCTCTGGGGAATGAATTCTTGATGCACAATAAAGCAGATGTCACAAAAATCTATGAGCATTCTCTTGATTGCGCTGAGGCTCTGTCATGCTTTCTTCAATTGTGGAGATGAAGGGTTCTTCCATTGTGATGACTGCTGTATTGTCTCAGGGTTGTACCTGTAGACCTAACTCTCATCACCAGTGATAATTCTCAACATGAAGGATGGGTCGTCAGTGGCACACTGATCGAGATCTTTCTGCTCAGTCGTCAGCAGGTGGGGGACAAATTTGACGGACATGTCACATGTTCAATTCAGACATTAGGATTGTCTGTACAGACCCATATGACAAACCAACAACATCAGTAATGTCATCGATTGTCCTCCAATGATCTTCATGCACAAGCTGAGGAATCACCACATATTTTCAAGGGTGACACTCATGGCAGACCTTCCAGACTGCTCATCATCTACCAGGAATGTTCTTCCATATTTGAAGAGCCCATGCCACTTGAAACATTGTTTTGTTGTCGTAAGCTTGCTGAAGCATGCTCAATGTCTTTGTAACAGACTTCCCCAGTTTAATGCTCTTTGTTCCAACTTCTGCCAATGACAAAATCACAGACTACAGCACACATGAGATTACAAAACAAAAACACATGTTTTAAAACTTACAAAGCAAACACAGTGATGTCAGTCAGCACACTGTCTCATGAAGATCAACCTCAATCAGGCAGACCTAAATTTGTGAACCATTTGACTGTAAGAAAGGCTCTCAAAAGTGATCTGAAGCTGAAAATGACTGCACTCACAAAGAACAACAACTTCTTGGTGGCCATGGTGTCCAGGGCCATCAAGGAGGAGGGTGGCAAGAGCTTAAGGTGTGTGGAAAAGCCTCTGCTCATCAACCATTTATGAGAATAATGTCGGGAGTGCTGTTGTTGCCTTCTCAATGTCTTGACTGTCATGGTAATCGAATTCTCATTTTTCTGATGAAAAACCTTCAGAGTTAATCGGTTGTTTACAAGTAGAACAACTGCATGGTCAGCTTTGGCCAGGATGTCTCCAAGGTTTGTTATGTGTTTATGACCAAGCACCTGGCCTCCATGATGATGTTAGGCATTGTGGGCTCAAATGGTGGGAAGATGTTGCTGGTGTGGTTCATAGCCAGTTACAGGCTCACTGCGGCTGACTACAGGGATATCTTGGGTACGAAAGTCCTGTTCTGGGTGAGAAAGATCACAAAGAAGGCTGACTACATCTTTCAGCAGGACAGTGCCCCAGTCCAATTGGCCAAGGCTGTGCAAGAGTGGTTAGGGTCAAACATGAACCTCTGGTCAAAGGTCTTTTGGCTGCTGCAGTTGCCCATCCCCAACTCCCTTGACTATAATGTGTGGGTGCATGTTGAGGGCAAGGTCTGTCAACTGCCTGTGGGCCAACATGAGAAAGGACTTCCTTCGTAATGTGTGTGTGGCCTTCAGGTCTCGCCTGGAGCATGTGCTCACTGCCGAGGGCAGTCACGTTGATTAATAGTGATATTTAAACATATATTTGTAAGTTAAAACAATAAAAACATGTCTAGCTGCATCAAAACTATCTTTGTGTCCTTTGTTGAGAGCATTGTAACGAGTGTAACAGGATTTTCGCAAAGCCAAGTTTATATACAAGTGTGTGCATGTGTGTGTGTGTGTGTGCATGTGTGGGTGTTTCCCACCACTGCTTAACAACTGGTGTTGGTGTCTTTACATCCCTATTTGGTAAACAGACCAATAGAATAAATATCAGGTGTTAAAGCAAATTAGTTCTCATGTTGATTTATTTGACAAAAATTCTTCAAGGTGATTCCCCAGCTGGGGCACAGCCAAATGGCTGAAACAAGTAAAGGAAGAGATGTGTATAACAATGTGCATATATATAAGACAGCAGGATTGCTTTCTATTAAGGCTGGAACATGAGCAATTTTGTCTTTGTTGTTCTGCTATAGTTATTCCTAATTTCCAGCTGCTATTTTTTGGTAGTTTTAAAGAGACTGACTCACAGTCTTGTACAGAAAAGCAAAAAAATAATGGCATATACATTTTGGTAAAAGTCCATTTAACAATTATATATATACACCTCTCTGCATATGATCTACATCTAACATTACACTGTTCATTACAAAATAATAGCATATTTTTTCATCATTTACCAAGTTTTATATGACAAGGAAAGGTCAATTTGTCAGAAAAAGCAAAAGAAAATCACTACATCAGATCTAAAAGGCTCTCAAACAAACTGAAAAATCCAGCAGAGGAAGATTTGATTTGGTTTTTCTCAAATGAGAAACACTTCCATCAAGATCAAAAAAGTTAACAGAAGAAATGACAGATGGTTATGTGCAGACCCTTCTTAAGTTCCAAGTGTTATGCATACAAAATTTCCTGCAACTATCATGGTTTTAAGGGTTGTCAGCAATGAAGTGCCTCCTTACTTCTTTCCACAAGGCTTTAGAGTTAACTCTGCTGCCTACATTGAGGTCCTGGGAATAATTGTTAAGTCCTGGATAGACAGTGTATGCAATGGAAGGCCATATGGGTTCCAGTAAGTCTCTGCACTCTCATACATGGCTCTAGTAACACAGGGATGGTTGGCTGAAAATTTTCATGATCACATAACCCCTAACATTTGGCCTCTTAATTCCTCATATCCCAATCCATTGGACTATTACATGCGGAGTGTTGTTGAAAGAGAGGTCAATGAACACGCCCATAACACCAACGATCCTTTGAAAACTGCCATAGTCAGAGTAATGTCCAAAATGAACCAGGATCACTTGATTCGAGCATGTAGATGATTTAGATCTCATATAGAAGCAGTTGTTGAAGCTGAAGGTGGCTTTATTGAATAACATTATAGAAAAGAAGGTTTATTTTTATCCTCATATGATATTTTTATAAATAAAGTTATCTGCCATTATATATCTGCTTTTTATAAACATAAATCTGTCCTCAAATATCTTATGCACCCTGTATATATATATATATAATATATTAAAAAAAAATATATATATATATATATATAATATATATATATATATTATATATATATGTATATATATATAGTTAATCCAAACAAAAAGCACAAAAAAACACAACAACGCAAGGACGTGGAACAAATATAGTATTATTGGACGCTCAGAAAAGAAGGAAAGAAGAAGGGTAATAGTATAGTAAATAGTATATATATATATGTATATATATATATATATGTATATATATATATATATATATATATATATATATATATATATATATATATATGTATGTATATATATATATATATATATATGTATATAATATATATATATGTATATATATATATATATATATATATACCAATTAAGGACTGAACACGAAAAGGTGGACAGTCAACATGCTAGATATAGACGTCAAATCGCCATTCTCCACAAGGATTATGTTCTCAAATAAAAATAAAATTCAGCACGACCTAAAGCAATGGATGAGACAAAAGAAAAATACTAAGTGGAATAATTACCTACGTACTGCAGTTTCAGCTATTAATATCACAAGGATATCTGTAGCTTCATCAGCGTAGTTTGTTATGAGCATAATATGCTGTACTAGATGAAAAACGGTACCAGAGTCCCGCATGCAAAAAGTACAACCTATTACGTTCGGATGTATCTTTCGAATGCCTCTACTTTTGGCGAGCTGATAATCGAAAAACTAGCCTGCAGCCAATAATTAGCAGCAGTCAATTTATCGGTTTGAGAACATATATTTCATATTTAAAAATTAAGGGTAGAAATTGATATTAGTCAATTAAAACCAGTGGTCTAGCACATAAAAAGAATCCGAAGATTAAAATATTTTATATACCAATTAAGGACTGAACACGAAAAGGTGGACAGTCAACATGCTAGATATAGACGTCAAATCGCCATTCTCCACAAGGATTATGTTCTCAAATAAAAATAAAATTCAGCACGACCTAAAGCAATGGATGAGACAAAAGAAAAATACTAAGTGGAATAATTACCTACGTACTGCAGTTTCAGCTATTAATATCACAAGGATATCTGTAGCTTCATCAGCGTAGTTTGTTATGAGCATAATATGCTGTACTAGATATATATATATGTATATATATATATATATATATATATATATATACATATACATATATATATATATATATACTATTACTATTTTACTTGTTTCAGTCATTTGACTGTGGCCATACTGGAGCACCGCCTTTAGTCGAGCAAATCGACCCCAGGACTTATTCTTTGTAAGCCTAGTACTTATTCTATCGGTCGCTTTTGCTGAACTGCTAAGTTAGGGTGACGTAAATACACCAGCATTGGTTGTCAAGCGATGTTGGGGGACAAACACAGACACACAAATATATACACACACACACACACACATATATATACATATATACGACGGGCTTCTTTCAGTTTCCGTCTACCAAATCCACTCACAAGGCTCTGGTCAAACTGAGGCTATAGTAGAAGACACTTGCCCAAGGTGCCATGCAGTCAGACTGAACAAGCTACTTACCACACAGCCACTCATACGCCTATATATATATATTTATATATACATATACAGGGTGCGGTGAATATATTGTCGTCTAAATTACACAAAAATTAAAGTAACACTGACATTTCATTTTTACAGATAGATTTACCAAAATTACATAAAAATATCTTGAAATACTAAAGAGTAAGTTTATTCAATAAAATCACCATTGGTTTCAACCACAGCTTCCAGACGACTTTGGAATCTTCTGCAACTCTTCTGGACAGTCTCCTTGTTTAAGTTGGTGAATGCTGCCATAATCCTTGCCTTCAGTTCATCTTTGATATAACAAGGAGTTTTTTTTGGGGGGTCTCTCACTCAACTGTGCCCCACACATAATAATCAAGGGGGTTGCAGCCTGGGGAGTTAGCCAGATGTTAGGGGTGATATGGTTGCAGAAATTGTCTGACAACCATGACTGGGTTCTCTTACTTGTGTAGCATTGTGCAGAGTCCTGTTGCCAGACATAGGGTCTTCTAGCAGTCCCCCTCTTGACCCTGGGCAGCACTACTTCCTCCAGGCACTTGATGTAGGCCTCCGTGTTGAGTCTGAAGCCATGTGGGAAGATGAATGGAGGCATAACATCGCCATCACTAGTGATCACTCCAAGCACCATCATGTTGAGTGGAGGTTTGATTTTTATCACTCTCGGTACATGTTTTGAGGATACGGCTAGACAATGGTTGTTCTATGTGTTCACCATCTGATCCTGGTAGTGGGCATTTTTTTGGTTTATGATAAAAATGGATATTTTTTATATCAAAAATCTCAAACAGATTTCTGTATTTTTTACCGTAAGATATCAATAGAGGACAAGAAGACATTTTAATTTTATATTTAATTTAATTTCATTTTAATTTTATAGTTAATTTTGAACATGAATTGTCTCTTGCAGCCAAATTAAACTGAATTATAAATATCAAAAGTAAATAGAATGCGTTCAAGAAGATTCTTCTACATTTTACAGGAAAGGTGCAAAAATGGTGCAATGAAAGTGTTGCAGATAGGAAAGAAACCCCAGTAATTTGAGAAAATGGAAATAAAGTCATAAAGATGTTCATTGCTGTTCATATCATCTCTCATTAATTGAGTGGATGAGTGGAAAGTTTCCAACAAACAAAACGGGGCGGAAAAAGAGTTTTCCAATAAAGAAACACATCACAACATACATGTATATATATGCATATATATTTAAATGTGTGTGTGTGTGTGTATATATATATATAATATATATATATATATATATATATATATATATATATGTATGTATATGCTTTTGACAGCTGGCACCTCATGTCTAGTTATTCAAATTTTGACGTTCCTGATCAACTTATATGTATATGTATGTATATATATATATATAATATATATATATATATATATATATATATATATATATATATATATGTATGTGTGTGTGTATGTATGTGTGTGTGTATGTATGTGTGCGTGTGTGTATATCTTCTGTCTTTATGCTAGTAAAAATGGTAAAATATTATCCCTTCATATATTTTGCCAAACACATACACAAGCACCCACTTTACTGGAAGGAAATAACTTGACATAAGAGACAGCAGCAATTATCTTGAATAATAAGAAAAATAAGAAAATTTACAAAAGAAAAACAAAAAAAAAATTTTGCTTTCAGTATTTAACCATTCTTCTTCTCAGTCAGATATTTAGAAATATTGCAGGATTCTGTATCATATTGGCAGAAGATATTTTTGCCACTAAGAGGATAAAAAGTCCTTGGTTGAATCACCATATTGTCCAAGGTGGGAAGTGAAGTTGATCTACAGGAACTCGGCTGATATTCACTGGGATGTTTATGATGCCAAAGTGGTACCATCGTCTTAACGTCTCACTTATCATCCACCTGTATGATAATAATAATAATAATAATAATATAATAATAATAATAATAATAATAATATAATAATAAACAAAGTAGCACCAACAATTATAAAATACATAGGACACTCTATGAATAAATGACAAGCAGTGCTATAGCTCCAAACAAAAGAGGGACTCATGAAAACCAAAGCCATCCTCATTAGAAGAGGAATATTCCAGGAAGACACCCTCTCTCCACTCCTTTTCTGCTTGGCACTGTCACCTCTATCTGATATGCTAAATAGAACTGGATGCGGATATAAATGTTACGGCAAAACAATCAGCCACCTTTTATATATGGATGACCTAAAACTATACGCTACAAATGACAAACAGCTGGGAAACACTACTAAAGACAGTTCATGGATTCACCAAAGAAATAGATATGAAATTTGGATTAGAAAAATGCACCAAAGTAACCATGAAAAGAGGAAAACTAGTTAAGAGTAGCAACATCACACTAGATAAAACCAATGAAATAAAAGAATTAGACCAAAGCCAAACTTACAAATACTTAGGAATCCATGAACTAGATAAGACACAACACACACAAATGAAATAGAAAATAAAAAAAGAATATTATAGATGAGTTAGACCAATACTAAAAACAGAGCTCAATGCTAAAAACAAGATAATAGGTATTAACACTTTAGCCGTCCCAGTTATAAGTTACAGCTACAATATCCTTAACTGGACACTAAATGAACTGACCAAAATAGATAGGAAAACAAGAAAAATAATGACAGGATCTAGGATGCATCACCCAAAATCTGACATAGAAAGGCTATATATACAATGTATAGAAGGTGGTAGAGGCCTTATACAGCTGGAAAACTACTATAAAATAACCACCATAGGACTGCAAAAATATCTTCTTCAGAAGGAAGGAAAACTGATACAAATAGCAGCAAAACATGAGCCAAACAAAAAACTGTTCTCAATATTTAAGGAAGCTGACAAATACAAACAAGAAATCATACCACCTAACAAATATGAAGAAGAAGAAGAAGAAGAAGAAGAAGAAGAAGAAGAAGAAGAAGAAGAAGAAAAAGAAGAAGAAGCAACAAAAGCTATAAAACAAATGAAATCCAAACTAAAACTAGAACAGCAACGAACCATGATAAAACAATGGCAAGAAAAGCCCCTTTATGGCAAATACTGGACTAAACTAAATGCAAAAGAAATAGACAAAGAAAAATCCCAGCAATGGTTGAGAAGCTCAGGACTCAAAGCAGAGACAGAGGGATTTTTAATTGCAGCACAAGACCAAAGCCTCCCCACCAGAAATTACCAAAAATATGTAATGAAAAGAAATATAACAAGTAACTGCAGAATATGTGGAGATGGACAAGAAACAATAAATCATATTATCTTTGGCTGCCCAGTCCTGGCTAAGAAGGAATATATTCACAGACACGACAGAGTTGGGACCTATATACACTGGAAGCTATGCCAACATTATGGAATAACAACAGAAAAAAGATGGTATTGGCACACACCAGAAAAGGTCACAGAAAACGAGAAAGCAACCATACTCTGGGATATGCCGATACACACAGATAGAGAAATTAAGGCAAACAGACCAGATATGGTTGTCAGAGATCATGAAGAAAAAAATGCTTTCTAATTGATGTATCAATACCAGCAGATGACAACGTATCTCTAAAAGAAATGGAGAAACTTTCAAAATACAAAGACCTGGAAATAGAGGTAACCAGAATGTGGAATCTAAAAACAGAAACAATTCCTATCATAGTAGGTGCATTAGGCATGATAAAAAAATATTCAGACAAATACATAACAAAAACACCAGTACTTACAAACACATATAACATACAGAAAATTGCACTACTAGGCACTGCACACATCCTACGCAGAACACTTTCCATACAATAACCATCAGAGCATCACAACAAATCACAGCACATACCCAAGGCACACAGAGCTGCACTCGGTAGTGAAGTGAAAGCACGCTATAAAAATAAAACTACTGAATAATAATAATAATAATAATAATAATAATAATAATAATAATAATAATAATAAAAAATTTGCTATTGATCTCGTGCAGGATACCCAAACTGAACAACCCGAGGGAAGTACGGCAACTATTGTTGCAAAGAAGGTGAAAATGATGGCAATGAAAAAAGCGCACGAGCAATTGGCTGATAGGTGGGAGGAGAAACCTCTGCACGGCAAATATGTGACCCGCAGCAAACAAGCTGATGTTGACCAGAAGCAAACCCATCAGTGGCTGCGGAGCTCAGGGCTAAAAGCAGAGAGCGAAGGTTTCATCCTGGCTGCTCAAGACCAAAGCCTATCAACCTGGAACTACCAGGCCAATGTGATGAAAAATGGAGCAGACCCAAAATGCCGATTCTGCAACGACATGATTGAAACAGTGGACCACCTAATCTCTGGATGTAAAGTCTTAGCACCAGTGGAGTATAAATTAAGACATGACAGAGTTGGCCAATATCTCCACTGGCTAATAAGTCGGCATTACAATATCAAAACTGCCGACAAGTGGTATAATCACCACCCTGAGGCTGTAACTGAAGGAGAAAATGTAACCATTCTGTGGGACTTTCCAGTACATACAGACCGAACCATCAAGGCCAATAAACCAGATATTGTTGTGAAAGACCAAAACAATAAAGTTTGCTTATTGATCGACATGAGCATCCCCTGTGATCATAATATCTCAGCGAAAGAGTTTGACAAGCTCAGAAAATATAAAGACCTACTCATTGAAATTGAGAAAATGTGGCATCTCAAGGCGGTTACAATACCAGTGATCGTAGGAGCACTAGGAATGATCAAGAAGGGAACCGAAAATTATATGAGAATGATCCCTGGCTTACCATCCCTGCAAGAAGTGCAAAAGATTGTCTTAACTGGTACATCACACGTATTGAGAAGAGCATTGTCGATGTGAGAACTGTTGCTGCTCATGCATTTTAATTTAACTTTAAAAAAAAAAAAAAAAAAAATGAACGAACTACTGAGTTTGGTTTAATGGCCTACCAATATACACTATGAGTTTCTTTGCCCTAGGAGTCGGGAAGACACTCGGCAAGAAATGGAAGAAAATTTGAAAGAAGAAAAAAAAAATAATAATAATAATAATAATAGTAATAAAAGTAATTATAGTAACACTGATATTTAATAATAATAATGATAATAATATAATAATAATTTTGTCTTGTTATAAAAGTTGGGCTTCAGCAAATATTCTACTCAATACCACAGATTTGTTTGTCAGTTGTTTGACCATAACCAGTTGAAGGTGTCCCTTAGTGGCTGACGATATGTGCATCTCTGATCATAAGCAGAAGTAGTGGGGGAGCATCATAGCTGTGTGTTGAAAGGAATTCTTGGAGGTTTGGATAATTCACCTTTGGAAATATGGGTGTTTCATTCTTTGTCCTTAAACAACCCTTATTCAAGGACCTTTTGAGTGGGATGGGCTACTCAACATGAAGAAAATTCTAACTGGACCCCACTTGCAAGGTTATATGCTGTTTATCCTGATATGGGATCACCATGTTGTACACATATGGTTGTGATGCATGTGCCTAGTGTACCTTTATCAGATGAGCAGTCATGATGGGTATACTGGGCTTCATATATTTTAACTCAGTCTCACATGGATGGCATGCACTACTCTCTCACTCAATAATAATAATAATAATAATAATATTAAATAATAACAATAACAACAACAATAATAATAACAACACCAACAACAATAACAAACTTTTCTATTATAGGGGCCAAGAGATCAAGTCTATTACATTGACCACAGTGCTCAACTGGTGCTTATTTCATTGACGCCAAAAGAATGAAAGCAAAGTCAGCCTTGGCAGGAATCTCAACTTAGAATATAATGAAAGATGAGATGTCATTGAGCATCTTGTCCAATGTGCTAATGATGTTGAAAGCTCATTGCCTTAATAACGAGAAACAGAAAAAGATAAACACACATTCCATGAATTTCTTCCAGACAATTATTATTTTCTGTCAAGAAATGTCTTACTTCATAGAATGTTTAACTAATATATCACAAGTTATGTCATGCTGTCAATTTCTGAAAAGAGTGAAATAATGCTATACATGGTTACCATTGACTGGAAATTTTGAGAGTTTCATAATAGGTAACCAACAAAAAAAAAGCAAAAGATTAAATATGTGAATTCTTTACATCATTTTCCTTATAATTCATTAATGTTACATCATAATGACAAATAAAAGAAATAACTAAAGATAATAGCTTACCCATCTTTTCCAAGCATGAAGAAAACTGGGATGTCAATGATGTGACTAGAGCCGTCGTGTATCATGTTGAAATATTCACTGTCGTTGTTGGAATCACTGTCTGTGATTAATACAGCAATAGCTCCTGCCTGTTCAGCATGAAAGCTTTTGGTAACAAATGTGCATTTCCTATAAAAGAGACACACGGCAATAATTTTGACACTAAATTTAGAATAATTAACTGAACAATTTAAGGAATTAACTATACTTTTTATGTATGTATGCATGCATGCAAATATGCAGATTTGTTTTATTTTATGCATGTCTTCTCATACCTATAGTTGGATGTCTAGACATGCTCATATATATTTAACCCTTAAGTGTTTAAACCGGCCCTATCCGGCCAAAATATTCTACCTGTTTTATGTTCAAACTAGTCAGATATGGTCATTCATAGCTATTTTATTGTGTCATTTTAAAAATAAACAATCACATCATTGAAATCTCAAAGCCATGAAATGATGCAAGATTAATTTTACATGGTGTGAATACATAAGCTTTACATTTGACAGAATAATCTGAATGCTAAAGGGTTAAATGATAAACTTCTGGAAAGTTTTATAAGTTTTTAGAGCTCAAATGATGGCATGGATCTGTAGTCTTCATATCAGCTGTCCTGTTTATGACTTCCATCTGCTCCTTGTAGTGGGGCCCTGCTATGCAAGTTCCAAGGTTTTGAGGAGTGTGGCCCCAAGTCTTAGCTATTCTTGTATCCCAGGTCTACTCTGACCCAGAGTACTAGCACCTGTTAGGGTCCCAGCAATGAGTCAATTAGCACGGACCCCCAACTACTTAGAACTTTCTTCCAGGAAATGGTAAATTCATATTAAAAAAATAACCTGATGGGCAGTTGGTTTCTGGTTGTCTCAGCCTCTGTTGTGTTGAAAACAAATTCATGCACAGAAATTTCCTGGACCCTCAGAACATTTGCACAGACTTATTGCATTTAAGAAACGGTCTTATTCAGTCAAAAGTTGACTTCCTCTATATGTATGTATGTGTGTGTATGTGTGTCTGTATGTGTATGTGTGTGTATGTAGGTATGTATGTATGTATATATGTGTATGTATATATACATGTATGTGTGTGTGTCTGTATGTGTATCTGTGTGTGTGTGTATGTATGTATGTATGTATGTATGTATGTATGTATGTATGTATGTATGTATGTATGTATGTATGTATCTGTGTGTGTGTGTGTGTTTATGGATGGATAGATTGATCCAGATGTGTATATATATGTATCTATCTTTTGTCTGTTATTTTTTTACATATTTCAGTCATTCACAAACTGTAAATCAGAGGACAAAATATTATGTATTTTGTTATTTCATCTTAAGTTCTCACTTCAAATCCCACCAGAGTCAACTTTCAATGTCTTTCTCTCGGGGCAATCATGGGCCACATGCAACCCACAGAACTTTCTATATGGCATACCTAACCAAAAAATGACCTCAAAATATTTTCTAGTAGTGTGGCCTACCTATTGATGCGCCATGTCCCATGTGACCCACTTATGGAAAAAAGGTTGCCCATGCCTGCTGTAGGGGGTCAGTAGAATAAGGATCTGTGTAACTGAAATATCTCAGAAATAGTATAGTTTATCTTAATATTTTTACATATTTATTTTCATACTTACCTTCGGCAGAGCGGTACAAATTTTTGTGACATTTGGACCTCTATTTAAATGATTCAGCACAATTTTTGTTATTTCTTGACGAAAAAATACATGGCTTCCGTGGTGTCAACACACATACAGAATACACATACATATAATGAATGTCAATCAACACAAACACATGTTTGCTGTCTGTTACATATACACACACATAGTCGATATATTTTTTGTTAAAGTGTTTTAATAAATGATAGCAAACATCATTTGCTCTGGAATTCCATACAAAATTCTGTCTATAAACCAATAGAAACTTTCTAAATTTTAAACCAAAATAGTCCACCTTACCCTTGCTTCAGAAGAACAACTGCTCCATCAACAACATGTTTATTAAGAAGAGGACTGCACCCTAAGTAAGGTTCTGCGACAACTAAATTCACTCTGTGGTATATGTGTCTCTGCAAAATAACAAGTTTGAACGGTTATGCATCCATGTCTGTACACATACACTTTGTATACATGACGGCCTGTCTATTATTATGCATATATGACGCACACACAGACACACATGTTAACACATAAATAAAATCTTCTCTTAAACATTCTACCGGTTGTCTCTCTCTTGTCCTTCTGGCACTAATACTCATTCATACTTTTCGCATTTATTGTAATCAACCGTGCGATGTATTAAAGGAGCCATTCATTGTCACCTCTCCTTCGCACAGTCATTCTACATATATATATATATAAATGGAACAAAAACGCAATAGAGGACAATAAAAACATTCAGACAGATAGACGATACAAAGGTAGACAAGAAAAACAACAATGAGAAGGACAGCCAAAAAAAAAAGACGGATCATTCGTGGCCTTCTTTCTTCAGTCAAGTACCAGATGTCATGACAATTTCAGACAGATATAAGTGGAGAGTAATGTAAAAACATTACAGAGGATATATTGTAAATAATTAAAATTATTTATGAATATATCAATGGCCAAACATGTTATCATAAGTATAAAGAAGAAAAACATCTATAATTATGACAAGTCACAATTATAACTAAGAGGGTTAAAAAACCCTTACATGTAAGGATCTTTTAAGCCTCTTTGTTATAATTGTGACTTGTTCATAATTAAAAACGTTTTTCTTCTGTATATATATATATGTATATATATATATATATATATATATATATATATATATATATATATATATATATATATCCAGCTGTAGAAACTTTGCCAGATCAGATTGCCAGCCCTCAGTCAAACTGTCCAACCCATGCCAGGATGAAAAGTGGACATTAAACGATGATGATGATGATAACACACACACACACACACACACACACACTCACACACACACACACACACACACACACACATATGATAGGTTTCTTTCAGTTTCCATCTACCAAATCCACTCACAAGGCTTTGGTGTGCCCGAGACTATAGCAGAAGACACTTGCTCAAAGTGGAAACATAATGCATGGAAACATGAACCTGGAAACATAAGCACATGGCTTCAAGATGTGATTGTTTCTTTTTAAAATGACATTGTGAGGTGGGCATGAAAGGCAAGATCTGGCTGGTTTGACCATAAAACAGGGAGAATATTTTCGCCTGATGTGGCTGGTTTAAATGCTAAAGGGCTAAACACAAAAATCTCATTGTGATATTTCTCTGGGACAAAATATTACAAACCAGTGCTGTTTCATGCTTGTACACACATTATAAAGGTTATACACGCTGCTATTTTAAACTATATTTGTTTAATTGTTTCTTACTTGATTGATGAATGACACAGAGCTCAAGGTTTCAGCCTTAAGTCATTGATCAGCCTCTGCTCATTCTTCATCATCATCAGCATCATCATCATCATCATTGTTTAACATCCTTCTGCCATGCTGGCAGGGATTGGACCGTTTGAAAGGAGCCGGCCTGGTAGGAGCCGACCAGGTAGGATCCTGCACCAGACTTCTGTGTCTGTTTCGGCAGGGTTTTTATGGCTGGCTGCCCTTTCAAACACCTTTCTATCACATCTTCCCCATACTGATTTCAAATGTTGGCACAAGGCCAGCAATTTAAAGGGAGAAAGTAAGTCAATTACATTGACCCCAGTGCACAACTGGTACTCATTTTATTAATCCAGAAAGGATGAAAGGCAAAGTCGACCTTGGTGGGATTTGAACTCAGAACATAAAGATAGATGAAATGCCACTAAGCATTTTGCCTGGTGTGCTAACAATTCTGCCAGCTCGCCGCCTTACAAATATCCCCATATTAATTAAACAAAAATAATGGAATGATGAGAATTGACTTACAAAGGAAGTCCCAAAATTCTCTGCTGTTCTTATTTTATATATGTATGAGATTTCCTCTGGAATGAGAATTTCAAAATATTGGTAACTGGTGGAAGCAGATGCAATTCCATGTTGATAGACTGCAACAAAGAAATGAAAAGGGTAAGTGTTTAGAATAAGGGAGAAGAAATACAAAAAACAGCAAGAAATACATAAAAACAACACAAAACGTTTTGATGATCACTGCCATAACAAACTAAATGGCCAACAGAAACAAAAGCATATATCATCATCATCATCATCATCGCCATCCTCATCACAGATGTCATCATCATCGTCATCATTGTTGTCATCATCAAAACCTCAACCAGACAGCCATTTCTGCACCTATAAAAGCACATTATATGTATGTATGGTGCAGACATGGTTATGCGGTTGAGAGGCTTGCTTCCCAGCCATATGGTCGCAGGTTCACTCCCACTCTGCAGCATATTGAACAAGAGTCTTCTACTATAGCCATGGGCTGACCAAAAGCCTTGTGAGTGAATTTAGTAGATGGAAACTGGAAGTAACTCAGCATATATATATTGGTAAAGCATGATTTTTCGATTGGTGAAGCCTGACCTTCAAATGTTGGGCCTCACAGAAGCAATGACGAAAGACCGAAACCTCTGGAGATATGCTGTGACTGCGAAGACCTGGCAAATAAAGTGAGTTCACAGCTGTATCCTACACCAGTTTCACATAACCAGCCTCAGCCCATTCAAAAGTACCTTGGATATCATAGGGCAACCTGCTGTACTTGAGGAGACCTATTGAATCAAGTACATCAACATCAAAATGAAAATCAAATGGAAATTGTAGTTGTGACCCCTATGCTGGTGGCACATGAAAAGCACCATCCAATCATGGCCGTTTCCAGCCTTCTCTGACCCCTGTGCCGGTGGCACATAAAAAGCACTCACTACACTCATGGAGCGGTTGGCATTAGGAAGGGCATCCAGCTGTAGAAACATTGCCAGATCAGATTGGAGCCTGGCTTCCCAGATGCCAGTTGAACTGTCCAACCCATGCTAGCATGGAAAATGGACATTAAAGGATGATGATGATGATATACATATTAAATATGTTTACAAGAAATGTTTTGAATATGCAAATAAAGTTTCTATTCCATTATGCCAGCCACCATCTAATGACCCTGACTAGTGAACCAGGTTGCATTGAGCTGTACCGATATAATGTAGGATAAATATACTAATAATAACAATAATCCTTGGATGGAATTTATAAACCTTTAATGCATCATTACATGCATTTCCACAATCTCTTAAGATCTCTATCCGTATTCCTAGGAATTGTGGTTTTAATTCCCAGACAGGACAATGCATTGTGATCTTGAGCAAAACACTTCATTTCACCTTGCCTCTGTGATCACTTCAACACCTGATGTATGGAGCTCCATGCTCCTCTACTGGCAAAGGTTGATTTGATGGAGGCAGTGAGTTTATGTGCAGCACAAACATCAAAGCACTGTAAACAAATCGTATCTGCAGGTTGTTCACAAAGAAATTGCAGAACAGTCTTTCTCAGACTATGAGGAACTACCAAGAGGATAAATTCTCAGTAGAACCACAGATGCTCTGAAGCTGAATGTAAACCAGTATGTTCTAAATGTTAAGTCTTCCTTAGAAGTGATTTATCACTTCCACCTTAGCGAAGGCGGAGGTATTGTTTCCAGTTATGTTTGTTTATTTGTTTGTTGATTGTGGACAAAGATATCTCAAGAACCACTGAATAGATTCAGATGAAACTTCCAGGTATGTTTGGCCTCATGACTGGCACAAACTGATTAGATTTTGGGATCAATCCAGTACCAGACAAGGATTCTGGATTATTTTTCCTGTTTTTTACTTCATTTTTGAGAGCAGTTGGGTTCATTTTTAGTATTCTCATTTGTGAGAGCAGTCGAGTTTATTTCAGATATTCTCATTTTAAAAATCCCCTCTGTCTAATCGTTGAGAGGACATTGGTGTCGCCTTGGCAGAGGTTTGCACTCTCTGAGTGCTCCTGTTGTTATTCTATATTTCTATTGCATGTTACATCGCTTTTTCTGATTTTTGTAACATATTAGTAGCTTTCATATTTTCCTGATAAAGATCAGAAATTCCAGTTGGTTTATTTCTCGGTTAATAAATTCTGGTTCAGTTGATTGCGATAACTAATACATCTCACATATGTGTGGGTGTAGTGAAGAACTTTATTTGCAACCATGTGCTTTTGGGTTTGACCCCATTGTGCGGTATCTTGCATAAGAGTCTTTCTGCTCTAGATTCAGGTTGGCCAATACCTTGTGAGGAGAACAGAAATAAATCATGAAGAAGCTCATTGAATATGTAAAGATTATCATCATCATCATCATCATCAGTGTTCTAACTTCCATTTTCCATGCTTGCGTGGGTCAATCAGAATTTGTTGAGGAAGATTTCCTAAGGCCAGATGTCTTTCCTGTTGCCAACTCTCACTTGTCCCCACGCATGATAATTTCACCCCCCACTCTCATCCAATATGTTTTCATGAAAGACTGAGAATGATAATGTTTACGCAATGGTGTGTAACATTATGCAATATTAAGAAAAGGAAACACACATACACAAATACAAATACACACACAAACCCATGCACACACATATATTTACAATGGGCTTCTTTCAGTTTCTGTCTAACAGATCCACTCACAAGCCTTTGGTCAGCCCAGGGCTATAGTAGAAGACACTTGCCCAAAGTGACACACTTTAGAATTGAACCAGAAACCATGTGGTTGGGAAGTGAACTTCTCAATCACACAGCTATGCTTGCAGCTGTGTGTGTGTGTGTATTAGATATAGATATAGATTTTTGGAAAACATATGTATGTACACACATTTCACATTTTTACATTTGTTTCTCAATCCCTTCATGGGTTAGATGAGTATAAGTGTGTGAGTAGATGTATGTGTTATGTGTGCATGCATACGTGTGAGTGCATGTGCAAGACTAAAGAGGAAATTCAAGACTACAAACTAAAACCTTGAACTGATAGATCTCAAAGCAAAGATGGTAAAGACTAAAGTTTTAATTTGCAAGACACAAGACGGAATCAGGTAAAAATAGACAGAAGACAACTAGGCAGAAATTCCATACAGTGAACCCATTATAAACTATAGGTACACATGAGGTATCACAGGATCACCATGTCAGCATATCCCACAGGTGTCATTAGACAGGTATGTGTGCTGACAGGAAAAGTAGGCTTCATAAATAATAGACGCACAGAAGCAGTGATGGATTTACTTATAGGCTTAACAGGCCCAAGCCTAGCGCCACATAATCTAGGGAGCCTCCAGTCAAGATGTTTAATGTTTATAAAGCTCTTAAGGAGGGTTTTTGCAAGTGGAATAGCTTAGGGTCTCTCTTCATCTAAATCTGGTACATCATGGAAATAGTAAAATTATTACATGAGATAGATTCCTTCAATTGCTTGGAAGGCTCTTTAGCAAATGTTAGCTTTTGCTATCTTGGCGACCTAATTAGCAGTGGAGACTTGGTGTTCTGACTTAATTAGCAGTGGGCGTAGGTGTTCTGAAGGCATTGTAGCCAGAGCAAGTATAGTATGGGAAAGTTCAGGATGTTATTTCTGTTAAAGAGCACATTGTATGATGCCTTTGTTTCTTTGCTATTTTTGTATTTAAATGTTATAATTTAAACGAGATACTGGTTTTGAATATAGAGGATTTTGTGAAGATGGGAATGAAATGAGGCAAGCATACCTTGTTAGACATATAATGAACAATGAAAGACAAATGAGAAAGAAAAAAAACTGGAAAGAGAGGTAATCAAGTTTAGAGTTCAGGGGAGAGAACTGTTCTGATATGATCACGTGATATGTGTGTGGGAGCCGTCAGTTGTATAATAAATTTATTGAGTGCTCCAAGTGGAAGTGGGAGAGCAAAGAAAAGAGAGGGAGGCCAAAGAAGACTGGTCTCAAACGGCTGAACCTCATAGATGAGGTGACAATAGACCAGAACTTGAAGCAAAGTGTTATGCTGGAGGGCATCCACCTAAGCATGGAAAAACAAGCATAAAAAATTATGTTGGAGGTGAATAAAGATTCAGACACGTAATATCAACATTTGTGGGGTCTTTCCCAACTATCATGTTCATATTAAGACTCTATATACCACTCCTTACCATCTGCAAATAGCACTTTTCATTTGGCAATCATCATTCATTCATGTCATTCATCTGCATCAGTTGTCTCTCTTCAACAAATAAGTTGGTGTCTTTGATGTTTTCCAAGAAATATCACAACACTCTTTCATTCTCTTTCTTTCTCAAGTTATTGTCGTAACTTCCAGTGCAAATTAAGTCCCCTTACGTTATCAAAAATACGTTTACTTCTCTTGTGACCCATCTAAGCTATTCACGGACATGATCTTCAATCTGGCTCCAAAGCTCACGCCCATGCAACTGGTAAATCTAAATCCCCAAATCCTTGTCTGCATGCCTCTGATTACACTGTGCATATTGTACATTCATTATTACATACAAGGCTTTTAGGTGGAAAGCTAGTAGAATCATTTGTGCATTGGACCAAGATGCTTAGTGACATTTCTTTTGGCTCTTCATGTTCTGAGTTCAAACACAGCTGTCAGCTTTGCCTGTCATCTTTTTGGGGTTGATAAAATAAATCCCAGTTGAGTACTTGAATTGATGTAACCAACTAACCACATCCCCTAAAATTTCAGGCCTTCTGCCAAAATTTGAAAGTATTTTTGCAGTTAAGGGAGTGAGCTAACAGAATCAATAGATTTACAGAAAAAAATGCTTTGCAGTATTATTTCTGGTTCTTTACATCCTGAGTTCAAATCCTGCCATGGTCAACTTTGCTTTTCTTCAATGAAACAGCTATCAGATGAGGCTTGGGACAGATGTAATAAATAAGCTCTCCTTGCCCTAAGACTGTGCCAAAATTTCTTGCCATTATTACACATAAAGCAGTGAGCAGAAAGAATTAATAGATCTTCAGAATAAATGCTCAGCAGTATTTCTTTTTCACTTTTTACATTCTGAGTTCAAATCCTGCCAAAGTCAGTTTTACTTTTTATCCTTCAAAGATTGATAAATTAAGTACCTGTCAAATACTGGTGTCCATGGTATTGACTTTCCCCTTTCCCTCATAAGTGCTGGCCTTGTGCTTAAATCAGAAATTATTATTATTATTATTACACTGGAGTGCACATAATTGATTTTATTCTGATTCAAGTCCAACATATCAAGCAAAGCTATTTCCTGTTATTTGTTATTAATACTTTACTCTTTCCCATTTTGACCTTTAAATGGTTCACTTCGTAGAATATTCTTCTACTTTCTGAATATTTTTTTCTGCTGTTTTTCTGAAATTCTACAATGAAAGCCATGTCTTCAGTGAAGACATTTTTTGGAAAAAAAAATAAAATAAAAAAAGGAAAAAAATCAAAATTTGTTGTTGTTTTTGTCCTGCTAGAATATAAAGACAATATTTTTAGAGATATCAGACTATATCAATATTATATTGATATCGTATTTGTGTATTGGTTTCAGTCATATACAAATTCAGTATACAAATATTGGTTTCATATCATATTTTCCAGCATAAAAATCCAATTTTTCAACCCAAAATTGTCTTCATTCACTGTCCATACCTCAAATCATAAGGCGGCAAGCTGGCAGAATCGTTAGCGTGCCAGGCAAAATGCTTAGTGGTATTTCGTCTGCTGCTACGTTCTGAGTTCAAATTCTGCTGAGGTCGACTTTGCCTTTCATCCTTTTGGGGTCGATTAAATAAGTTTCGCTCATAAACACACACATCGCCCGGTCTGAGATTCGAACCCATGGTCCCTCGACTGCAAGTCCGCTACTCTAACCACTAGGCCATGTGCCTCCACATTAGTGATAGAGGCAGTATAAATAGCAAAAGTTAATAATTGAAGCATTTACTTTCCGCACCAGATATAAGCATCGGAATGACCCTTGGGTAATTGAGGAAACAACAACTTGAAAGAATCTGATTTTGATTGGAAGACTAAGATTCATTTACTGTCTCTATGGCATCTCTCTCAGTTTGACTGAAGAAATTTTCACAGGCATGAAGCCAACAGCTTGCAGGTTGTGTTTTAATGGTTATCATGAAATCAACTAAACATACACTTATACTGGTTTTGAAAGTAAGCTCCTCAATTATCTCCAACTAAAAACGGATGTGGTGTTAGAACACAAAATACTGTCAAAGGGACTTGTGGTGCATATGAACCCTTATGTTTATATTGCTGTTGTCCAGGGACAACCTAGCGCTAAATAGCAATGACACTGAAACGGATGAATTTCTTCAAGCTGGCCAGTCTTTGACACTATATTAAAGATTCTTGACCTTTTCTTAACTCAGTACTTCCTTACACCAAATGCACCAAGCCTCCTTATGAGAGGTCGTCTCATAAGGACATATGATGCATTTGGTCCTTAAGAGATCCTCAGCATTCCAACAATACATTCATGTTAAATTGGATATAAAGATTGCCTTTTGATATACATATATATATATAATATATATATATATATATATATATATATATATGGAGATGTACTTGTATAGCAAGTTACCTGATCTGAGATCATGTACTGAACCAAAAACAAAAACGATTGCAGCCTGGAGGCAGCACGGAATTTTGTCAGTGATTAGTCATGGTCTCAAAGCGATGAAAATATTTTGGCAAATTAAATTTAGATGTTGAAGTGAATCTAACAGTTTTTGTGTGTTTCTTAAATGGCTATAAAAACACCTTCCACGCTGCAATTGTGTTTGTATTTATATATGTGGTGATATATATGTGTATGTATATATATATATATATATATGTATATATATATCATGTATATATATATTACATTATAATATATATATACATGTATATTATATATACATGTATATATATATATCATGTATATATATATACATATTATATATATATACCATATACATGTAATATATATACATATATAATATATACATATATACATGTATAATATATACATATATATATAATATATATATAACATATATACATGTATATATATATATACATGTATATTATAATACATATATATTATATATACATATATACATGTATATATATATACATGTATATATATATACATGTATATATATATACATGTATATATATATATACATATATATTACATACATATATAAATACATATATATTATACATACATATATATATACATACATATATATATACATACATATATATATACATATATATATATATATACATATATATATATATACATATATATATATATACATATATATATACAAGGTATCATAAAAGTTGAAGCACCTCAAAGGGCAATCACAAAAAAGATAGATGGCATGACAGGCCTCGACTATTGGGGTCGGCTAGAAAAGCTAAAACTCTATTCTCTCCAACGTCGTCGTGAGCGCTACATCATCTGCATGATGTGGAAAATATTCCATCAGCATTGCCCAAATGATGTTGGCATCACCTTTAAGGTACATCCAAGGCTTGGGCCCCGTGCCATCCGCCCAAAACAAAAATCGCACTCTCATCTCATAACAACAATACGGCACAATTATTCCCACACTCAATTGGCCCCGCTCTCTTTAACATTACACAAAACACATTAAAACAGAAACTGACCCTATAGGGTTCAAGAAGTCTTTGGACAGATTCCTTCAAGAAATCCGGATAAACCCCCTACACCTGGATATGTCTCTGTAAACAATAACTCTCTACTTGAGTGGGCCATAGTGCCCAAATTCTGACTTGAAAGACTTCACCAGGTGGTGCTATTAAGTTAGACATGGCCTGGGCCAATAATGGCCGAACCTATCAAAGTATCAAAGTATCAAAGTATATATACATACATATATATATATATATACATACATATATATATATATATATGTTATATATACATATATACATATATATATATATACATATAATATATATACATATAATATATATACATATATATACATACATATATATATATACATATATATATTACATATATATATATATACAATATATATAATATATATATATACATATATATATATAATATATATATACATATATATATATATAATATATATATATTATATAGATATACATATATATATATACATATATATTATACATATATATATATATACATATATATATATATACATATATATATATATACATATATATATATATATATATATATATATATATATATATATTATATTGATTGATTGATTGATTGATTGATTCTAGTTTCAGCTTATGAGCTGTGGCCATGCTGGGGCACCGCCATTTGGTGTTGCTACTTGGTTTCACTTCATGAAGGCTTTCTAGCAGCTGCTATTTGGTGCATGAGAGAGTTCGATGCAGCTGCCCTCGTCTGCCCCTCCTGCCGTGAAGTTGGTTCATCTGGGACACCTGACAGGAAGAGATCCAGCTTCATTTTAAAGACATCTGTATCCACCCCGTCCAGGTCTCTTAGTTTCTTCGGGAGGATATTGAAGAGCTGTGGGCCTCGGAAGCCCAGGCTATCACAGAAACTTGTCCTACATCTTGATGGCAAGTTTGGAGTCCTAGGCACCACGCAGTGGCGCCCAGTCCTGGCATTTGCGTAACTCTCGATGCCAAAGTTCAGGACACTTCCGTCCAGGATCTTCCAGATGTATATTATGGCATATCTTTCCCGCCTACGCTCCAGGGAATATAATTTTAATTTCTTGAGACTTTCCCAGTAGCTTACATTCTGCATAGAGGCTATCTTCTGCATAGAGGCTATATAATATATATATATATATATATATATATATATATATACATACATATATATATATATATACATACTTTAATTGTTCCACGTCCTGCATTGCTGTGTTTTTTTCTCTCTTTTTTTCTGTGTTTCTGTTTTGGATTAACTTTATATATATATATAGATATATATATATATATATATATATATATACAAACACATACACACACACATATAATATATATATATATATATGTATATATATATATATATAAAAAGTTTGTTTGGTAAAGCACGTGGGTGAATATATAAGAAAATAGTAAAGGGTGGAAAAAACGACAGAAGGCTTAAAATTTAAAAATATATATATTTGTGTCAAAATGTCTGGAGAATATTGGAAAAATTTTTTTTCCTTTCCTTAAAATGACATAATTTTAAAATTTTTAAATAAATTACCGGTTTCGCGTGTAGCTTTTCAAATTTCTTGTGACGTTATGTTTATATTGCATGGAGTCCTAGGCACCATGCAGTGGCGCCCAGTTCTGGCATTTGCGTAACTCTCGATGCCAAAGTTCAGGACACTTCCCTCCAGGATCTTCCAGATGTATATTATGGCATATCTTTCCCGCCTACGCTCCAAGGAATATAATTTTAATTTCTTGAGTCTTTCCCAGTAGCTTACATTCTGCATAGAGGCTATCTTCTGCATAGAGGCTTATATATATATATATATATATATATATACATATATAATGTATATATATATATATATATA
>NC_043010.1:27140001-27152501 GCF_006345805.1 Octopus sinensis
GAGCTAGGAAAAAATACAAAGCCCAGCTTCAATACCGAATCATTCTACGCATCTGTGTAATTTTTCGCGCAATTCCAACCAGCCGTTTGACCGTGAATGCCAAAACAAGAAAGAATCGCCCATGTCAAATTTGTATGTATAGATGACTTTTTCATTTTCCCCGAGCGTGAAACTAATACACTTACTATTCATTCAAGTGTCTTCATCTTTGGTTTTTCGATAAATTTCAACTATACACACACACACACACACACACACACACACACACACACACACACACACACACACATACACACATATGTGTGTGTGTGTGTTGATTTCACATACATGTATGGGAAATGGTGAAATGAAAAAGAATAATGCAAAAAGGTAAACATAAATGTACAGTCAGAACAAAAGATTAAAACAGAAACCGATGTTGGTTTGTATACATCCTCGTAACTCAGCAGCACGGAAAACAAAATCGATAGAATAAACACTAGAATTTAAAAAATATTAGAACTGGTCTCGATTTCTTCTACTAAATCTTTCAAGGCAGTGCGCTAGCATGGCCGCAGTCTAACGACTGAGACAAATTAAACGGTGTGTGTGCATGTGTGTGTGTGTGTTTTAAAGCTTAAATGATGAAAATTACTAACAAGTGTGTCCGAATTTCTCCGCTTCAACTTCTGTGAAAATATTGATTTAAAAAGGGAAAAATTCCCAAACAATTTATTCCATATGTCTGGACACGAACGAAAGAAACTTTTTTTTACCTGGAAAATACCCACGAGACATGGTCGTGGGATTTCTAACAAATGTTCGTTATATCTCTTAATAAACTCTTAAACCAACCAATCTGACTAGAAATTTTCAAGAAATTTCAAGCACGAATAAGAATAAAAATATAAATAGAGGAGAAATTCTCGTGTATTTACGAAACAGCGAATATCTAAATAAAGTTACTTGTCAAAAGACGGGCAACCTTGGAAGCCTACCTTTTTTCACCGTGGGTATTATCAGGAAATTTGGCATACGTACAGCCATTGCAATTTAAGTACATATCAAGTTTCTTGGTGATTATATAAAATAAAAATTTTGAAATGAAAAATATTCGGTAGCTTAGAATAGAACTAAAACAAATTTAGGTTTTTATCTTTTATCTTTTACTTCTTACAGTCTTTAGACAGCGGCCATGCTGGGGCACTGCCTTCAAGAAATTTTAGTCGGATGAATCGACCACAGTAATTGTCTTTTAAAATCCCGAGGTAAGAAGTTTGCTTCCCAACCATATAGTTTCGAGTTTAGTCACACTGTGTGGAACCATGGGCAAGAGTCCTCTACTATATTCTCGGGCTGACCAAGACCTTGTGAGTAGATTTGGTAGACGGAGACTGACAGAAGCCCGTCGTGTGCATAGGCGCCGGAGTGGCTGTGTGGTAAGTCGCTTAATTACCAACCACATAGTCCCAGACGGAGACTGACAGAAGCCCGTCGTGTGCATAGGCGCGGAGTGGCTGTGTGGTAAGTCGCTTAATTACCAACCACATAGTCCCGGGACTATGTGGTTGGTAATTAAGCGACTTACCACACAGCCACTCCCGCGCCTATGCACACGACGGGCTTCTGTCAGTCTCCGTCTACCAAATCTACTCACAAGGTCTTGGTCAGCCCGAGAATATAGTAGAGGACTCTTGCCCATGGTTCCACACAGTGTGACTAAACTCGAAACTATATGGTTGGGAAGCATAGATATTTACAATGAGTATTATGTACATTATTTACATTTGATAGATATTTGTCCTCATCTTGTTCGTTGTTAATAGAACGCTTCGGCTGATATACCCTCCTGCCTTCATCAGGTGCCTTGGGGAAATTTTGAACCTGGGTTCTCTTCCTAAGGTATTTTGCAATGTCATTATTATTATTATTATCATCATTATCATCATCATCATCATCATCATCATTATCATTATTATTATTATTATTATTATTATTATTGTTATTTCTATTATCATTATAATTATTATTCAGGTCACTGTTTGGAATCGAACTCGGAATCTTGAGGTTAGTAGCCCGCGTTCTTAACTAACCCCAAGATTTCGAGTTCGATTCCAGGCCGTAACCTGAATAATAATAATAATAACAATAATAATAATAACAACAAAAACAACATGGAAAAATACCTTATGAATGAGAACCCAGGTTCGAAATTTCCCCAAGACACCTGATGAATGCTGGAGAGTATATCAGCCAAAACGTTGTATTAACAACAAACAAGATGAGGACGAATATCCGTCAAATGTAAATAATGAAAATAATGTAAATAATGTACATAATTCCTCATCTCTTAAATATAGAAATTAATATTATTATATGTTTTCCTAAATTCTACCATCATAATCGCAATCTGCTCCATCGAGAATTTCTTTCTGAAAAATTCCATTGAAATGGTGTTTCTCTCAGAAAGTGAGGAGATACTCACCCGAAATTTCTAGTACTAACTTACTCTTTCTTTTATTCTCCGCTCCCTTTCCCTATACCGATGGTCCTCAATCATTTTTTATCTATGAACCCCTTGGACTCCATGGGTATTCAGTGTCTAGAAGCTGGTTTTATAGATACTTCTTTCAAAATTCCTATTTTGTTTTTTTTACACATTAAGTTGCAACAGCTGCTCTCTGAGAAAACATGTTTCAGCGGCTGGGAACAGGTTGAACTATGCTAAGCGCTAGGAAAAGAAACCAAGCTGTTTCGTGTAATAGTTACATCTAAATTTTTTTTTTCAAGGCGTAGGAATGGCTGTGTGGTAAGTAGCTTCCTTACGAACCACATGGTTCCGGGTTCAGTCCCACTGCGTGTCACCTTGGGCAAGTGTCTTCTACTATAGCCTCGGGCCGACCAAAGCCTTGTGAGTGGATTTGGTAGACGGAAATTGAAAGAAGCCCGTCGTTATAATATATATATATATATATATATATATATATATATATAAATGTATGTATGCGTGTATATGTTTGTGTGTCTGTGTTTGTCTCCCCAGCATCGCTTGACAACCGATGCTGGTGTGTTTACGTCTCCATAACTTAGCAGTTCGGCAAAAGAGACCGATAGAATAAGTACTAGGCTTACAACGAATAAGTCGTGGGGTCAATTTGCTCGACTAAAGGCGGTGCTCCAGCATGGCCACAGTCAAATGGCTGAAACAAGTAAAAGAGACCCTTAAAATGCTGGGTTTTTTTTTTGCGCGAACGCCCAAAAGCCTTTTATGGACCCCGGTTGAGAGCCAGTACTCTATACGACGTATAGCATAACCGAAGAATCAATCAACCAACCGACCAACCAACATTTTCTTCGGATATTATTAAACAGGAATGATGTAATTTTGTTGGCTTAATAAGAAAAAAAATAATGTGATTCAAGAAATTACGTAGAATGTTGTTATAAGATTGAAAAATGTATATGCCCGAATTATAGCATATTCGTTGCAAAAAATAAAAAATAAAAAAGCAATTAAAATAAAATAAAGCTGTAGTTATAGTTGAAATATGGAAGCACAATGGCCCAGTGGTTGGGGCAGCGGACTCGCAGTCGTGGGATCGCGGTTTCGATTCTCAGACCGATTCTCAGACGATGCTCCGGCAGGGGTTGGTGGCGAACCCTGCTGTACTCTTTCACCACAACTTTCTCTCACACTTTCTTCCTGTTTCAAAGGGGCCAACCTTGTCACGCTGAACCTCTCCGAGAACTACGTTAAGGGTACACGTGTCTGTGGACTGCTCGGCCACTTACACGTTAATTTCACGAGCAGGCTGTTCCGTTGATCGGATCAACTGGAACCCTCGTCGTCGTAACCGACGGAGTGCCACGACGTTGAAATAAACATAGATAATGGAGAGGTGAAATCAATGTGATTAGTGTATTGGATATAGTTCTAAGTGTAAACGATCAGACAAGTAAATGTAGCTTTACTGCAAGCGAGGAAAATTTATTCAAAGTGCAAAATAAATCCAATAAGTTGTAGAATTTTATAGCGGGTGTTGAATTAAAATGAAAAATGAAACAATATATATTATGGCAAATCTTATTAAGTAATTAAATGGGCAAGTCTAATTAAAACGTGAAAATTGAAAAAAGAAATCACAAAGGTATGTGTAAGGTGGGTGCGAAAGATGAAATGGTATGTAGAAAGACGAAAATGAAAATATACATTCGCGTGCAGTAAGATTAGATAAATTAAAAAAAAAGACTCCGCCGGTTACGACGACGAGGGTCCCAGCTGATACGATCAACGGAACAGCTTGCTCGTGAAATTAACGTGCAAATGGCTGAGCATTCCACAGACACGTGTACCCTTAACGTAGTTCTCGGGGATAATCAGCGTGACACAGAGAGTGACAAGGCTGACCCTTTGAAATACAAGTACAACTCATTTTTGCCAGCTGAGATAAATTAATAATAGTAGTTAATATAATAATAATTGATTAACTGCACCCCACTGTATTATTTATTACTTATGTAGTGTATTTTTTTATAATTGTGATAAAAGATGGTTAAATTAATTTTCTATTATACCAAAAATTTTAACGAAGGGGTTTGCTGAAAAAAATAAATATCAATAAATTATAAAGTAAAATTTACTGTAAGCACGGAAGAAAAGGAGTAATTTGGGATCTTTACCTTTTGACCGACAGATTTTAAAAATAATTTTTTGTAACTAAACACTTTCAAACTTCGGACACTGGTAGAATGTGTCATATAAAACATCTTTTACTCTTAGCGTTTTTGAGAAAAAGCTTATATTTACAAAGTAATTTCACGTTAAAGTTGTCCTATTTCGGTAATTTCAACCAATCAATGACGTGTATTCAGCTGAATAAAATTACTGCCGTTGTTTGTCAACTATCGGTGGTGTATTTTTCGTTTGTCACTGTTATTTATGACATCGTTCGTATTTGTACTGTTTTAGCTTTAGGGTTTTAAGGAAAGGGTTAGGGTTAGAGTTGTCATAAATAAATAATGTGAAATAACTTCGTAAATATAAGCTTTTTCTCAAAAACGCTAAGAGTAAAAGATGTTTTATAATGACACATTCTACCAGTGTCCGAAGTTTGAAAGTGTTTAGTTACAAAAAATTATTTTTTAAATCTGTCGGTCAAAAGGTAAAGTTCCCACGGAAGAAATGGAGTAATCTGTGTTTACACACACACACACACACGAATATATGATACCAAACTACCCGTGACCGTTCCTGGCTTTTGGTGGCACAAAATTTATATTTTAAGGTAATTTAAGTTCCATCAAAATTTTGTGTTAATTTGTACGAAACATTAGTTTAATAATGACAAAGTTATTTTAATTAATTCTTTATTATTTTCGAAATTAATCGAATGAAAGGCAGTGTATTTCAAGAGAAATACGGTAAGTGATCTAATTTGAAACCTTCCATCGAAATTCCACGATAATTTGTTTCAAATCATTAACTTAACGGCCAAGTCATTTTATTAAATTATCCATTATTTTCAAAACTGAAACAAATTCAGTGCATTTTAGCAGAAATATGGTAAGGAAAGGTCTGGAGCTTTCGGAAGAGTGCTTAGAATGTCATGAACCAATTTGATTGTAAGTTATACTATGCTGACGGTAAGAATGAAGTAAAAATTTGAAACGTGCGTAGATAACGAAAAAAACAACACAAATAATGAATACAAAAATAGGTGAGTCTTTTAGTGTTGACTACTTCTTAAAACTGTGAGAGAAACACTGATAAGCAACCCACTCTATTTAAAATATTAAAAATAACTAGAATTAGAAAAGGGAAAAACTGAAAGTGAATGTAACCGTACCTCGTTAAGCTGGATATCATATAAACCGGACGAAATCTGAGTAAAGAGATTAACTCTCAGCTCTGACTATCACTTTCCTTAAGTATCAGTGATGCAGGGGCTAATAGTTTCGGTGCGGTAGAGAAGCGTTGTACATTCACTAAAGCTAGTAAATTCATTTTAAATATTAATCTCCATTAATAATGTAACCATTAAATCATAATGGCGAAGTAATTTTTCTGTCCGCTGCTATGCATTATTGCGAGAGTTTTTCTGAAATAGCCTTAAATACTTCACAGTTAGTTGTATCATTGATATGCATAGAGTGGATGGTGGGATAATGGAAGAATGATTAAAAAAAAAGGCCAGAGGCGAGTGATATTTCACCAGCACAACTCTGTTTATTATTCGCCACTACATCCCTCTCTACGAAATCTATGTTTTCTTTGTAGCATGCCACATTTGCCTCTTACTAACTAACCTGTTAATTCGCCCACGATTGAAATTTACTCTCTTCTCCAAGCTTCTGCACATCGCAGTTTTCAATTTACACCCATAGATATTCGGAATTTTATTTACGCTCGAAATATTTCGCAGATTAAGTATTTCACTTGAAAATTTATGCTTAGATTCGAACCAACAACCATTACTTTACCTACAAGCTTTTTTAAAACAAATGTTTCATTGTAGAAAATAGCAACAGTGTATATATTTCCTTATTGCCCACAAGGGGCTAAACATAGAGGGGACAAACAAGGACAGACAAACGGATAAAGTCGATTATATCGACCCCAGTGCGTAACTGGTACTTAATTTATCGACCCCGAAAGGATGAAAGGCAAAGTCGACCTCGGCGGAATTTGAACTCAGAACGTAGCGACGGGCGAAATACCACTAAACATTTCACCCAGCGTTCTAACGTTTCTGCCAGCTCACCGCCTTAAATAGCAACAGTGTATATTTAATGTCCGACAACAACAATTCACCAGAGACCCCAGTGGGCAACTCACATCCACAGATGCAATCTAAATATTTATCCACGCCATCGAATCCGTCGACAGAATATTCCACTCACAAATTCATACCGAGGTTTGAACCGACAACCTTTCCTTTACCAAAACTTCTTTAACAAATGTTTTATGGTGGGAAAATAGCAAGCGTGTGTGTTAGGCCAGACAACGGCAACGGCAATTCATCAACAATGGAATCTCTCCGTTCGATTCTATTCATTTGATTACAACTTTCTCTTCATTGACAATTGAAGTATTTTGTTCAATGGCCACAGTATTGTCGTTTAGTTCAACGTAACCTAAATATATCTCGCCATTTTCAAAAAAATCTTTTTATGTATAAACAAACATTGCTTCATCATACAAATACAGGAACACAAACACACATACAGAAATAAACACAAATACACATATGCACACATGCACACAAATACACACAGACATTGAAATACATATGTTCATTTATTTTTTCCAGAAATATTTCTATATAGAAACATTTGTGTCTATACATACACACACACACGTGCACGTATGCATGTATGTATGTATATATATATATATATATATATATATATATATATATATATACATAAATATACATATATACATACACACATTTATATACATATACACACACATATATATATATATATACATATATATCTATATACATATATAAATATATATATATAAATATATATACATATATATATGTAAATACACACATACATATCTATCTATCTATCTATCTATCTATCTATCTATCTATCTATCTCTCTCTCTCTCTCTCTCTATATATATATATATATATATATCTTATTATAAAAGGCAGATTTTATATATATATATATATATACATACATACACAAATTTCTCTAAAAAGTGAGCTGTTGACTCTAACCTTAATCTTGTAGATCTGTGCCTTTTGTCTGTAGTCTATTGTCTGCATCATATGTGTGTCTGAGTGTATGTATATACACTCACAAACACAAATAAACATACTCATAAACATACTGCCTCATATTCACTCTATTAAACGTAAATGTTACTCTGTTGGTTCCCAATTTAGTTATCGGTCTTATTGCTTTACTCTGGTTTAACATGTTGCACCTTCCTTTTCAAAAAGATTCATTCATGTGACTACTATACTCAGATTAACTAACATCCCCCCCACACGCACCTTCTCTTCCTTTCTTACTTCCTTCCCGCTACATTTACCATATACATACGCACAAGAACACAAACACATAAATATATATACAACCACAGTTTATGTTTGATAGTAAAACAACAGTAACAACAACCAAAACAACAATAATAATAATAATAATCTGGGTTTTATGTCTACTTCCTCTATTCATCTGTTGAGAACTTTCCCTGAAGATCTGAACAGATGGATAAAGGAAATAGACATAAAGCCCAGTTTCGTACAGCTCCAGAAAACGGTGTTATTAGGGACAGCTAGGATACTTAGGAGTTTTTGGCATCTAAGGTTACTTGTTGTGGTCGGATGTTAAGATTTTTTCTTTTCCAACAGTGTAATCTGTTGGAAATAATAATAGAAAAAAAATTATTGAAAAACAAACGGTCCGAGATTGTCTCTGACTGTCGCGATGGCTTAATGTTGCTCTTCTCTAATAAATATGATTATGATATAGAAATCGGTGGAAATATTTCAAGACTTAGCCATACAATAATTTATTGAGTGCTGCATTATCGATCGTGGTCTTCCAGTTTTTAAGACTATGTAACGCATGACTGGTACTATGTTTGGTCGTTAGTTCTAGCAGGAAGATTCACTCCGGAGGGAAATATACGGGATTCCCTCACTTTCGGAAGAAATATCGATGGTTTTCCAATTTTAAACCTCTTACTGACGAAGTCCCTCATGCATATATGCATGTATATATGTATGTATGCATGCACGTATGTAAGTGCGTATGTATGCGCATGTATGTATATATATATATATTTATATAGATCATATTCATCCACTTATATATGTATGCATACATATACATAGATGTGTATTTGTATATATGCATGTACATATATATAACTTATATACGTGTGTGTGTGTATCTCTTATTATAAAAGGCAGATTTTATCTGCCTCCCTTTGTATCTTATAGAAATCTACAATATAGGATTTCTTCAATTACAATTTACCTAGCATTTTTAAGAGTAGAATGCATCGGGTCGTGCCAGGTCCAGTTTTTAAAATTTCAACCCCAATTAAGCAAAATTTAGAGAAAACTCACATTGTGGTGTGTATGTCAAATGCTTTTCTTAGTGTGGGCTACAGCACACATACACGCACACACACACAAACGGAGCGAACTGTTTCACTGACGCTATCACTCTTATTTCTTCTTTCTCTTTGCAAGTTTGCAACGATTAAAGTGAAAACAGTGAATCCGACAGCGATAAAGAAAATGAATTGGCACCCGAATGGAGTGAAAATTTAAAAAACTGTTTCTTTCGGTGATTTTTCTGAAGAAACTGGACCAAGCCACAGACTTTCCCAGAAGAGTAAAGCCTTAGACTATTTCTTTTTACTTTTTCGAATGAGCCTATTTGAAATCATTACGGCGGAAACGAACCGTTACGCTAGACGTAAACAAAGCGAAAGAAAGGATAGTTTGTTATTTCCCACAACCTTAAATGAAATTAAGGCCTATTTTGCCATAAATATTATTATGGGTATCAGAAAGTTACCCAGAATAACAAATTCTATCGTAAAATTTTGTTGTATACCCAATTGAATATTAGCTAATAACCCATTTTCTATAGCGATGTTTGAACAAAATTTTAATAATTTTATATATTGTTGAATTTACCTGTATCTACCTGCAATTAGAGTCACTTTGTGACAAAAATTATAGTATAGAATTGGTTGAGAACATTTCATTAAATTATCTTCCAAAATTCTTGTTAATATATTGATAAATAAAAAAGTTATAGTTGTTTAATGAAACCAGACTAAATTTATGATTACGTTAGAAATTAATTGAAACACATAAGGGATGTATTTTGGTCAGAAATATAGTAACGAAGGGGTTAAGAAAAACCAAAAAATATTTTATTCTTTATAAATGTTGTGTTCAAAATAACATTTTCTTTTAAGAATATGTATATAACAAAGTATGTGTATATAACTACGTGGCTTATATCTTTATATATAAAACTGAAGTTGTGTGTCTGTCTCCTACGATTTAGATTCCTAACTACTCCCACATTTTGCGGTGCAGTGTAACCAAAACCGGGTATCTTATAGTCGTGATTCATATCGAGCCCTTCTGGGTATTAGCGCGCGTCTACGATGAGTCTACGATTTAAAAAAAATTTACCATCATATTTTTCCATTTTAATGCATTTTTTCGCTATTATATAAGGGAAGTAACTCTCTAAAAATATCTACGATGTGTCAACGATTAAAAAAAAAAATTTACCTTAATTTTTTTTCCATTTTTAATGCATTTTTTTTGCTATTTTTTGGCTATAACTCTCTAAAAATGCTTATATAGTTATTTCCCTTACAAACCCGAGCAACGCCGGGCGATACTGCTAGTACGTATATATGTATGTATACACACATGTGTGTATATATATATATATATGTGTGTGTCTATGTGTATATGTAGGAGATTTCAACAGTACCCACTGAACGGGACGCTGGTCGTCACAGATTTAAGTTGTCAGCTGTTACTGGAACACATTTACAGCTGAGTGGACTGGGGCAATACAAAAGAAAGTGTTTTACTCAAGCACATAACTCATCTCCATGTCCGGGAATCGAAACTACAATCTTACGATTGTGAGTGCAACACCACAACCGCTGAGCCACGCACCTTCACAAGCGCATATTAACTATTGAAAAAAAAACAGACACCAACCGTTAAGTTCATTCAATAATTTATTGTTGGCGCCAAAATTTTCGCCGTACTGTCTGCGACCTGGTCACTGACACAGTTTCGTTGTAACACTGTAGAGTGACGAAAATTTTGACACTAAATAATAAATGTATAATTGGAATTAACAGTTTTTGTATAGCACTAAATGGCTAACGTTTGTCTTCCACGCTGTAATTACTTTAGTTCCAACACAAACTCTCAATTCTAATTACTTGCCAGACAAGAACATCTTCGGAACTTTTACTGTTGTTATTATTATTATTATTATTATTATTATTATTATTATTATTATTATTATTATTATCACGGTAGTCAACGATGGTAAATTTTGCAAGTATATTTTTGCCATCATGAGTAATATCAGGAAATATGGCAGACATACGTTTATTATGATTTTACTTTTATGAAATTTCTTGCTGTTTATACAAAGTGATGAAATGAATACTAATTCTTCGAAAGAACAATATTTTATTACCTAAAAATAAAATAGTATAATGTAATAACTAAAATTACTCTCAGTGTTGGTTTTATACACACACACACACTCACTCATATACTCATATATATACACCCACGCACACACACTGCTTATCTGTCTATCGATCGATATCTATTAATGAATATAGAGACAGACGGACAGACAGATAGATAGATACGCGCGCGCATGTGTGTGTACATCCTCTCTTTCTGTGTTTATCATTCTTTCTCCATCGCCGTGTGTGTAGTGTTAATTTACTCATTGCCTGCCACAAAGTCTAGCGTGAGCACTCATATTGTACGGGGGGCGTTCAATAAGTAATGCCCCTGACCGAATTGCAGTTGTTTGATCTAGCTGAAATTTTGCATGTGCAATTATTTATATATCTATAGATTAAGTGGGAAATTACAGCTCTGAACTAATTGTGGTTTCTGATTTACAGGTGTTTGAACTGAGTCAGGTGTGAAATGGAGCCTTGTTGAGTGTCGAGCAGTGATCTGGTTTTTGTATTTGAAAGGACGCACACCACGGGATACTTTTGATGAAATGAAAGTAACTTATGGTGATGATGCCCCATCATATGACCTTGTAAAACGCTGGCATCGTGAATTCAAACTTGGTCGGAACTCTGTGGAAACAGCTCCCAGATCTGGTCGCCCCCCTTCTGCCATTGATGAGGCATCTGTCCGTCAAGTTGAGGCTGCCATTTTGGAAGATCGACGCATAACTATTCCCCATATAGCCCATGAGGTCAAGATTAGTACCGAGTCTGTGGAAACTATCATTCATTCCCATTTACATATGCAAAATGTGTCTGCCAGATGGATTCCCAGGTTGCTCACACCTTTCCAGAAGCAAGAACGCGTTGAATGCTCGAGGATAAATTTGGAGATGTGCCAAGAAGATGAGTCAAAATATTTCAAAAGACTGATTACACAGGATGAAACCTGGGTCCATCACTATGATCCAGAGACCAAAGCCCAGTCAATGCAGTGGAAGCGCCGTGACTCACCTCCTCCAAAGAAGGCAAGGGTGCAGCCCTCCGCTGGCAAGGTCACGCTCACAGTCTTCTGGGACCAGGACAGAGTAGTGATGACAGATTTTCTGGCAAAGGGTACCACAATTACAGGAGCCTATTATGCTTCGCTTTTGAGGAAATTAAGAGAAGCTATCAAAATCAAGAGGCGGGGCAAGATCAGCAAGGGTATCCTCCTCCTGCAGGACAACGCTCCGGTCCACAACTCGCGTGTCACCAGATCAGAAGCACAGGCGTGCGGCTATGAACTTCTCCCCCA
>NC_043010.1:27157501-27170001 GCF_006345805.1 Octopus sinensis
TGTGTGTATGTAAGCTTGTATTTTCTGTATTTAGGTTTATCCATGTATGTATGTGTAAGCGCGTAAGCGCACATATACGTGTGTATGTATGTAAGTATTTCTTAATAAACCAACCGTTAAGAAGACAATTGAAATTCAAATGTGCCAACCAATCGTATTAAGCTTTCGATCTTAAACTACTTCTAAACTTACTACTTAATATATATCACCGTCAAAAACTCTGACTAGTATGCGTTTATATGCGTGTGCGTTTATATGCGTGTACACTTCTGGATTTTGCTATGATGTAAATCAATATTTTTCATTTTATATGTATTTGCTGATCTATAATGTTTTGCATTGTACTGTATTATTATTGTTGTTATATTTATTATGTTGCTATTTCACTATATTATGCTGTTGATGTATTCTACCTGATTTTTTCCACATAATATGTACTGTGAACCGCGTGATGCACATATTGTTTTACTGGTATTATTATTATTATTAATAATAATAATAATACTATTAATAACAATAGTGGTAACGGTAATAATAATGATAGTAATATTAATAGCATTTTGTAACTTAATATAATGAACTCTTGACTTTGTATATGTACTTTTGCATATAGATATGTGTATGTTTATATATTGTAATATTTTGATTTGACTAACTGTAACCTTGAATATAGAATATTTGTATGTATATTATGATATATTATTATGTATATGTGTATATATATATAGGAGCATGGGTATATGCACTCATATGTATGTGTATATTATATATTATACATTATATATTATGGGTATGTACCCACTCTTGTATGGGTGTACCGCCTCTGATATTCATATTTAGATTGTACTTTATAATCTCTGAAGAGGCCTTGGGATATGTTTGTAAGTGGCTCATTTATAATCACATATTAATTTATCACACCTGGCTAATATGAGCATAATGAGATACCCATATTTACATGTCTGAAACAGCTGTAAGATGTAGTTTATATTTATATTTATTTATATTTACTTATGCATATTGTACTTTTTGTATCATATAACTCATTGATGTGCATTGTTTTGTTCTGTACTATTATGTTTGACCTTGATGTTCATATGTAGTGGGTTAATAAATTATGTGATTGGGTGTTATCTGGTAGTTGATTATTGATTAAGGTGTATTTCTCCATTTTCTTATTTTGTATTATATATATATATATACACATATATATACATACATATGTATACACACACACACACACACACACACACACACACACACACACACACTATATATATATATATATATATATATATATTATATATATATACACACACACGCTAACATATTCAAGCAGGACTCACAAACTTCAGTGGTTGTTGTATGAGCTTGCAGCCATCTTGTTTGTTAGCTGGCGAGATGTATCCTTATTTATCAGAATTATATGCACTGTTTGTATGTATGAGCGTGTAATATATACACACACACATATATATATATATATATATATATATATATATATATATATATATATATTTGTTCGTATTGGATGCATGTATGCTATGAATATCGTATAACGAAGACCTGGTCATATTTATGAGACAAAAACTCGGGAAGATCTTCGCATAAGAGAAAAGAAAGTAAAAAAAATGTAATGTTTAATAATCCTTTTTAGTATAGGCACAAGGCCTGAAATTTTGGGGGAGGGGACTAGTCGATTACATTGACCCCAGTGTTTCACTGGTACTTAATTTATCGACCCCGAAAAGATGAAAGATAAAGTCGACCTCGGCGGAATTTGAATCCAGATCGTAGCTAAGTATTTTGTCCAGCGTGCGAACGATTCTGCCAGCTCGCCGCCTTTTGAAAAATAAAGACTACTAAAAGATGAAACTGGAAGAATGTAGACAATGAGAGAGTCTGTCATTCCATTAGTTGTAGGGGCGCTCGAATCACTGACAACCAAGTTCACGAAATATGTCAAAGAAATCGGAATTGACACAGAGCAAAGCAAACCCTAAAAAACCGCTCTGCTGGGGACAGCTGGGATTTTGAGATTGGTACTTGGATGTTGAATGTCTCCCACGATAATTAACAACCGAGTATCAAAGTTTGTAATGTGCGGAATGAGACCCTGTGAGACCTCTGACAGCAGGCTGCTGTCCGCCCTCGCAGAATCTACCTGAACAAACAAGACCGAGTGTTTTGAGAAGTAAAACAACAACAGCAATAATAATAATGATAATAATAATAATAATAATAATAATAATAATAATAATATTAATAATAATAATGCAGTACCAGGCACTAGCTTTTATGGCTTTTGGTCTTGGTGTAAAAGATGTGCTACAATAAATTTTCTGCCCAATACCACAGATTTGCTTGTCATTTGCTTGACCTTAACCAGTTGAGCATGTCTCTTAATGGCTGACAATATGTGCATCTCCGATCATGAACAGAAGTAGTTGGGGAGCATCATAGCCATGTATTGAAACAAATTCTTTGGGGTTTGAATAATACACTTATGGTGTTCATGACATAATAGTGAGGATCTGATCAATGACTGCAATTAAAATAAAGTAGGAGAAAACTTTTCAAATATTAATGAAACGGAAGTATACCAAAACAAGAGCACTCAGGGAGTGAAAACCTTCGCCAAGGCAACACCTTCATCCTCACATCGATTAGCCGGAGCTAAGTTTTAAAATGAGAATATCTGAAATAAACTCGACTGCTCTCACAAACGAGAATACGAAAAATGAACCCGACTGCTCTCAAAAATAGAGTAAAAAAACAGGAAAAATAATCCAGAATCCTTGTCTAGTACCAGATCGATCCCAAAATCTAATCAGTCACGAGGCTAAACATGCCTGAAAGTTTCATCCGAATCCATCGAACGGTTCTTGAGATATCTTGTCCACGGACAGACAAACAAACAAACACGACTGAAAACAATACCTCCGCCATCGATAGGGTGGAGGTAATAAACAGTATTTTCCATCTTACAAATAGTTTGGTTTTATTTTGAAAAAAAAAAAATTGTATGGTTTATTATTCTTTATATTTTGAATTACATATATACAAGGGCACCAAAATCTTTTAAGTGCTTACAGCCTCTGTGAGTGTTAATCTGGCCCTCCACACACGTATACGTATATTCTATAATTCTTTAGTTTTCTTTAACCATCAAGAATTTCAAGCATTTTCAAACTCGAATATTCTGTGTTTTTGTGTCGTTCCTGTGTGTTTAGGACAAAGGAATAGGGATTATATTGTCAACTTAATTAGTTTACAGTTGTTTCTTTTACAAGAAGCAATGTATTTAGAGCTGAGAGCTTGTGCATCATGTTAAAACTTCCCCGGAGCCTTTATAATGAAGTTGATTGCGTAACTGTCATTCTCCTGTCATTCCATTTCGTACTTTGCTCTGTACTCGCTTAATGCAGTATTTGAGGCAGGCATATCTTGAGTTTAACTATTTTAACAACAAGTTCTATTGCTATGCCTAAATGAAATCATTATATCCACACACACACACACACACACACACACACACACCACACACACACACACACACACACACACACAACACACACACACACACATATATGCGCAGGAGTGGTTGTGTGGTAAGTAGCTTGCTTCCCATCCACATGGTTCCGGGTTCAGTCCCACTGCATGGCACCTTGAGCAAGTGTCTTCTACTATATGTTTGGCTCGAGCCGACTAGAGCCTTGTGAGTGGATTTGGTAGACGGAAACTGAAAGAAGCTCGTTGTATATATATATATATACATATATATGTTTGTGTATCTGTGCTTGTTCCCCCAACATCGTTTGACAACCGATGCTGGTCTGTTTACGCCCCCGTAACTTAGCAGTTCAGCAAAGAATGAAAGAACAAAAATTATATATATATATATATATATATATATATATATATATATACCGGAGTAAGCACATAAATGTGGAACAAGGTGGAAAAAAGAGTATTCAAATACCAGAGGTACAGTAATATGCTTTATTTAAAAGCAGCAGAAATATAACAAAAGCTGTTTCTCAGAGTTTTACGTTCTCCTACGTCGCACAGCTTTGCTATATATATATATATATATATATATATATATAATATATATTATATATATTCAATATTTATTTTTTATTTTTATATTTATATATATATATATTCAATATTTATTTTATATTTTTATATTTATATATATATATATATACATCACCGTGACCGACCAGGCTATCAGATGTTACTACACATCGCTGGTCACAATGCGCTTCGCATTGTTTTAGCCTTCAAATGACGCCACCCCGCGGGCTAAGCGAGCAGGCCAACAGAAGAAAGAGTGAGGGAGAGTTGTGGCGAAAGAGTACAGCAGGGACCGCCACCAGCCCCTGCCGGAGCCTCGTGGAGCTTTAGGTGTTTTCGGTCAATAAACACTCACAACGCCCGGTCTGGGAATCGAAACCGCGATCGTACGACCGCGAGTCTGCTGCCCCAACCACTGGGCTATTGCGCCTCCATATATATATATATATATCGCAGTGCATTCTCAGTTAAGAGTGTCTGTCGTGCTGCTCTGGCGAAACTTCGTAGTGATAGTTACTATATATATTCGACATTACACATTCTATTCAAGGCCTTTGTCACCCGGTGTATTTAAGGCCACTTATCTTATAAACGCAAGCATGGAATGAGTGCGTAACTCAATACACACATATATGTATTCATATCTAAACACATACACGCATGTATGCATTACACACACACACACACATGCATAAATACATACATACATACAAATGCAAAAATACATGTATATTCATATATCCATATGAGAGAAAGCTGATCAGTTTTCTCGTCATTCAGTATGTAATCCCCCACGTGACTAGGGCAATCTCAGCGTAAATCAACTTCTCAACAAAGCTACATTGACATCATCAATGTTAATCTGATCAACTCCAATCGAACCACTGTTCAGCCATGTTGACTTAATATTTCAGTGAAAAAATATTTAATGTTTAATAAATTGTTTATGTTTAAAACCTATTTTAGTCACGCGTTAAAAGTAATATGGCGTTTGTGCGCGCACGCGTGACGCGGCGTGTGTATGGGTGTGTATACACACACATATATATATGTATACACACACAGAGATTTATATGTATATATATATCTATATATACATATATATACATGCATATATATACATGCATATATATACATATATATACATGCATATATATACATATATACATATATATCTATATATACATATATAAAAAGACACACAAATTTATACACACACACTCACACACTCACACACATATATATATGCACATGTACATATATACATATATGTATATTATGCATGAACATATATATATATACATATATACATATATATATATGTATATATATATATACATATACATATATATACATACGCATGTAAATATATGTATATTTATATATATATATACAATATATATATGTATACACACATATATACACATGTATATATCTATGTGTATATATATATATATATATATATATAATATATATATATATATATACGCACACATATAATGCCCATACATCTGCACACTTGTAGCTACATTAATTATATTCACACCGTCAAATGTATTTATCTACAAACACCTAATAAAGCAACACTGCAGCTCCATAATCCAAATAAAAGGTTTGCGTGAAATGTGTGTGTGTGTGTGTGTGGGGGGGGGGGGAGATTGCATAAATGAATAACGAGGTTCAAATCCCAGCTGGGACTACATGTTTCTCTCTCTCTCTCTCTCTCTCTCTCTCTCTCTCTCTCACTCTTTCTCTCCACATTAGCAAATATCGCTGATGGAGTCAAGAAGTGATAATTGACACAGTGTCACAAGTCTCTAGTCTACCACCATCACACCAAACTCTACTCTGACTGCCACCTTCTAACTACTACTACTACTACTACTACTACTACTACTACTACTACTACTACTACTACTACTACTGCTACTACTCACCACCATAACTACTACTGCTACTCTCAGGGCCACTACCATCTCTACTACTATAATCACTATAATCACTACAACCACCACAACAACCATCACACCTACCACCACCAGCACCACTTCTACCAACACATCCACTCATCCACTACTATACTACTACTACTACTACTACTACTACTACTACTACTACTACTACTACTACTACTACTACTACTGCTGCTGCTGCTGCAACCTCTACTACTGTTGCAATCTATTAACCATACAACTAAATAATTACCCCACCGGCGCCACCATCACCACCACCATGGACCAGCGAGGGAGCCTTTGCTCGGTCTCTCAACATGTTACATTTCATGTACTGAGTTCAAAGCAGCATAAAACATATCCTAAATAAATTCCTTCGAAACATAATCGCCATTGTTGGCAGTGACAATTTATTACTCTTGAAACCATATCTTTTATCTCTTGGGCAAAAAAAAGAAAGAAAGAAAGAAGGAAAGGAAAGTCAGATTCATTAGGAGAGAGAGAAAGGTAAAGCTTCCCAACCAAATGAATTTCTCTTTCCTTGCTTTATCATCGTTGAACGTAGTCTTGCATTATCATGTTGCTGGATGAGGCACCCACTTTCTTTCTCTGTACACTCCACGACTGCTTGAGATGATCTTGCACGGAGAAACAAGAAACAAGGTTTATCAAAGCTCCGGAATATGTCTCCGACAATTTGATGCGATTTCTCTTCAACTGTTGTCATTATTTGAAAACAGTTGGTCTTCTTGATCGATAACTATCCAAAAGATCGAAGTTACCATCACCATTTTTGAATCCGTTAAACCACCTTTTGCATTTCCAAACACTCACGATATACAGCATATACGTTTGCCCATCCACGTATTGTATTGCTGCCCTTAAGGAATTCGCAAGGCATTCAATGGTGAATACGCAGCTCACTAAAGTCCTTGTTTTCCAAGGGATATAAGCCAGAGAATATTCACACAAAGCACGTGACCACATTAACGTTTGGTCATTAACCTTATGTTGATTGGTTGACTGCAAAGATACTTTGCATTGGCTCGTAAACTATTCGTGGTATGACGTTAGAGTATTACGTCATTACTTTTTGGTTTCCCTTACAACAATACTGTTCAGTTCCCCTTATATATTACATGATATCTGCTTTATTTTGCTGGATGGTAGTCCATGATCACTCGTGCGACCAGCTGGTATTTGCTCCCGACTTTGTCTCTTTGTTCTGCTGTGTTTTTTGTCCACTTACAAAGTACACTATTCCCTCAGAATTGATTGGGTATGTCTGTAAAATGACATTCTTGTGCAACTTCCACATGAAGTTTGTAAGAGGTTTGCGTACCAAACATAGATTCAGGTTCAATCCCACTGAGTAGTACCTTGGGCCAGTGACTTCCACTATAGTTCCGGGCTTTGGGAGTTGATTTGGTTGATAATAAGTGACAAAAGCCCGTTGTGTGTGTGTGTGTGTGTGTGTGTGTGTGTGTATGTATGTCTCCCCACCGCTTGACAACCAACGCTGGTTTGGTTACGCCCTCATAACATAGCGGTTCGGAAAAGGTAACATTAGAATAAATACCAGACTATTTTCAAAAAAAAAAAAAAAAAAATTAAGCCCCGGGTTGGATTTGTTCGGCTAAAACCTTAAAGGCGGTGCCCCAGCTTGGCTGCAGTCTAATGACTGAAACAAGCAAAAGGTTAGAGATAAAATGCGCTGTTACGGACGAAGTTTGAACTTAAACGCACTTTTTATTTATTTATTTATGCGCCCTTTTCAAGCCTAGCCAGGCTCATGGGCCCAGTTTCCCGGTTTCTATGGCGTATGAGTTCCCCCCAGCTGGACGGGACGCCAGTCAATCGCAATGTCAGCTTAAGAAACAGGAAGAAAGAGTGCAGATTCTAGCAAGTTGGGGTGAAGGAGTACAACAGGGGTCGCCACCACCCCTGCTGAAGCCTCGTAGAGCTTTTAGGTGTTTCCGCTCAATAAACACATACAACGCCCGGTCTGGGAATTGAAACCATGATCCTCCGATCGCGATTCCGCTGCCCTAACCACTGGACCATTGCGCCTCTACTAAACGCACTTTACTGAGCAACAAGTATTTTACGAAGTAGAGGTGAAAGATTTATATAATCAATTGTTTCTATGCGCATGCGTGCAATTTCATACGATTAGCTTAAGCCTGCATTTGTAAGCCATATTCGTATTTGCAGGTATCACGCTGATTCAAGTCCTGCATCTCAACAAGATTCAGCATGGTGCCGTTATCCAAGGCAGATTCTAGCAAGTTCGGCTTCTTTAATCTCCTTCATCTCAAGCATGTTATGTCCTTTCACGATTCTAATTTATCGCAAGACATTTTAATCATTGACGCTTTTGTTCAAAAAGTCTCGACGCAGTGAATTTTTTTCACACGGTCCATACCGAGTCAGACTCTCCAAGATGTGTTTCAAAACGTGTGTAGCAGAGTCAACTTAGCTATTGAAAATGAAGGACGACACTTTCAGCATCTCTTATAAAGGTTTTTAAAGTCGTGTAAAGTCTCATATATTCTTTTGTAGTCTTATACCGTAAATATTTATTTTGCAATAAAATACTTACTGCGGAAAGACCTTTTGAACACACTGTATACTTATGAATTTGTGTTTTAAGATTCCTGATGTGAAGTCGTGTGTTGAAACTGATATTGTTGAATTTCGGGAAGGTCACTTTTTTTACTTTTGTCACACGAAAGCGGAAAGTGCCGAAAGATTTCACGGACATATGTTAGAATAAGAACAGTAATACATGAGTTAAGAACGAATATGTCGTGCGTGTGTCTATTTGGCAAAAAAAAACGACCGTCCCGAAATACAAGAATATATATATATATATAGTTAATCCGAACAAGAAAGCACAAAAAAACACAACAACGCGAGGACGTGGAACAAATATAGTATTATTAGACGCTCAGGAAAGAAGGAAAGAAGGAGGGTTTAACGTTTCGAGCGGAGCTCTTCGTCGGAAACATAGGAGAAGGAAAGATCCAGAGAAGGGAAGTCAGAGGAAAAAAAAAATCGCCAACGGTACACACGAGGTCATAGTGAATAAATTGTCGTCTAAATTATGCAAAAACGAAAATAACACAGACATCCCATTTTAACAGATATATTTACCAAAATTACATTAAAATATCTTGAAATACTAAAGAGTAAATTTATTCAATAAAACCGCCATTAGCTTCAACCACAGCTTCCAGACGACTTCGGAATCTCTTGCAGCTCTTCTGGACAGGCTCCTTGTTTAAGTTGGTGAATACTCCCATAATCCTTGCCTTCAGTTCATCTTTGGTGTTACAAGGAGTTTTGTTGGTCTCTCGCCCAACTGTGCCCCACACATAATAATTAAGAGGATTGCAGTCTGGAGAGTTAAGTGGCCAGGTGTTAGGGGGGTGATGTGGTCGCAGAAATTGTCAGACAGACATGACTGGGTTCTTCTGCTTGTGTGGCATGGTGCAGAGTCCTGTTGCCAGACATAGGGTCTTCCAGCAGTCACCCTCTTGACCCTGGGCAGCACTACTTCCTCCAGGCACTTGATGTAGGCCTCCGTGTTGAGTCTGAGGCCGTGTGGGAATATGAATGTAGGCATAACGTCGCCTTAACTAGTGATCACTCCAAACACCATGATGTTGACAGGGTGTTTGATTTTTATTTCTCTCGGAACATGTTTTGGGGATACGGCAAGCCAACAGTTCTGTGTATTCCCTATCTGATCCTGCCAGAAATTTTTCTCGTCTCAAAAAAACCAAAGCACGTTCGGTTGGAGGGGATGCTTGAGTTTTTTCAGAAGCTTCGTAGCGAGGTCTTTTCTCTTGTCCTTGATGGCTTGGGATAAAAATTGGCCCTATCTCATCTTGTATGATGAATACCGAATGTCTTCATGCTCTACCCGCCTGATAAGAAACTCAGACACTTCCATGTCCCTGGTGATGGACCTGATTGATTTGGAGGTATCGTTGTCAATCATGCCCTGGATCTCACCAAGGAACTCAAGAGTTCTTTTCTTATCAGAACGATCAGAGAGAGTTCTCCGAGCTGCCATATCTTCGTAATCCCCATTAGACTCATCCAGCTCTCTCCGAATCCTCTGCATTGAGCTCAGATTGACACCCAAACACTCTGAAATATTAGTTTTGGAGCCTCCGGCGCGAATGCCAAGCAGTACAGCATGTCGTTTCCAAATTTCTGGCAGAGTGAATTGCGTCATGGTGCTGTTTTTCTTAAACATGGTGCTCAACTGACCCTACTGTACTGTGTAGTCGCCAAAAAAGAAACAAACAAACAAAAAGGCGCATGCGCGAAATAAAAAATAAAAAATGGCTACAATTTATCTATCGCAAAAGAAAAAATGACCATCCTGAAATACAACAACATCTGTTTCAGCACACAATTTCACATCAAATTGTGTGTGTGTGCGTGGGGGGGGGGTAGGTGTATGTATGTGTGTGTGTGTGTGTGTGTGTAGACATACATACACATACATCTGTATTATTCAATAAAGTTTAATATATTAGTGGTACCCAGTGTTGCCCTGCAGGAGACACGTACATATCTATATATGTACAATATACATACGTATATATATATATACACACACACACATATATACAGTAGCGCACACGAATATACACACGCATATATATATACATATAATATATATACATTTATATACACATACATATATATTCTTAAGCTACCATATATGGAGATAGATGTGTATGTGTATGTATACACAAGCACACACTGACGCATACACACATACATACATATATACATACATGCATACATACATACATAATACATACATACATACATACATACATACATACATGTGTGTTTATTGAGCGAAAAACACCTAAAAGCTCCACGAGGCTCCGGCAGGAGGTGGTGATCCCTGCTGTACTCTTTCACCATTCTAAAAGGCGGTGCTCCAGCATGGCCGCAGTCAAATGACTGAAACAAGTACAAAAAAAAAATACATACATACATACATAGTGTGAGTGGGGGAGTGGAGCAGTGTACAGTATGCATGTGTATAGCATATGTATATTTATAATAAGACATATATAGACACGTTATATAGCATAAAAAATCTCTCCCCACCTCTCTGCTTCTTTCTCTCTCACACACTATATAAATATTATTATTATTATTATTATTATTATTATTTAAAGGTTACAATAGATGTATTAAAGTGAATACTAATAGTTTCATATGGTAAGAGAACTCAAGCATATTCTTTAGGCTTGATATCATAACGAACTAAAAAATTGAATAGAAGAAACGCTATAAAACTAAGAAGGCAGCATATAGAAAATGCAGACAGTAAGCAACGGAAAACGAAACTAAAATGTCAAAAAGTAAAAAGTGCTATCCTCTTTAGGCCTTAAATGATAAGGCTGGAAAGATATCAAGTCAGTCAGGAATAGACAGAATTTTCCAATTCTTCAGAATATATTTATACATATGCATCCAATACCTGAAAATTTCTGACCTGGAGTTCAATAGAGAGTTAGGAACCTTAAATCTGAACAGGATCTGCACTCTTTCAACCAAACTAAGCCTACATTTATTTGATCCGTTAACATAAGGTATGGATTTCTCAATTACTTTCCACGTAGTCACATGCGGTGTTTCAATATCTTTCAAATTCCATACATAGCTAGCAAACTTAGTAGCTTTACTTTTGTCCTTATGTCAGGAGGCTATGTGATTGGCATAACTATTTTTAAATTCTCCTTCACATAATCCATTATAAGTTTTCTTATCAGTTGTATTATTACTTAGGGTTGCAATAGCTTCTGCATCATACAGGAGAGATTTAACCTTACATCGTTGTTCAAGTGGGCAGGATACTATGTCGCAACAGTTGCAATTGGATTCAGGTTCTTGGTGTTGACCCCGCGTAATGATAATAATATTTATCTCTCATCAGATGGAGTACTTTTTTTGTTGAATTTTCTATTACGGATCACTATATATATAATTTTAAAAATAGGATAAAATCTTTATAAGAATTTATCAAGTAATTAGCGTGTAAAACCTCATATGGGAAAATTTATTAATTATTCCCTTTAAATATATTATTTATATTAAGGGCATTACTATACATAAATACCTCACGCTAGGAGGGACTCTTAAAGTCAAAACTACCATTATTATGGTAGCTTTGGCTTTAGAGTCCCCTCCTAGCGTGAGGCATTTATGAATAGTAATGCCCTTAATATATATATATATATATATATATATATATATATAATATATATATATATATATATATATATATCATGAATGAAAGAGGAGACAGTCATAAAGGGTTCATCCATAATAAATTCCATTCATACATCATATTACACAAGATACTTAAAAGTAATCGCTCACAAGCTTCTGGCTAAATCTATCTACGCCGTTCATTTATTGTCTGTG
>NC_043010.1:27182501-27202501 GCF_006345805.1 Octopus sinensis
GGATTCAGAGAATCATGAGGCTATCATAATAAGCTTCTCGTACGGCCCCGGCTATCAGTTCATGAACTGATGATGTAATCATGATGTCGGGATAATCTGATGACTTGGCTTTTTTTTATTTCCATTAATTTGGGAATGAACAATTGTATCTTATAATACTGAGCACATTTATTAATGTAAACATCTGCGTATAATTTCTTGTAAACTGAAATTAATATTACATGAAGAAAACTGCGAAAAGCCCGTAAGTCTATGGAAGTGACATGGTTGAATAATAAATTTTTATTCACTTCTTATATCACCTGACTGTATATATATATATATTATATATATATATATATAGGATCAACAATAAATTTTAAACAGAGATATGCTGCTCATTTCAATTCTTTTAGATACGAGAAGCACAATAAATCCACAACACTCGCCGATCACATACATCATCTCAAAAATAGAAATATTCCCTACACCTTGTCATGGTCCCCAACAGATTCAGGGCTTCCACACCAAGGTCAACACTTAGCCTGTAAGCTATACCTTAAAGAGGTATTCCACATATTAAAACACAACTTTTCGCCAGCCTAATAAAAGGTTGCGTGTGCATGTATATGTATGTGCGTTCCTGTAGCAGCAGCAGCAGTAGTAGTAGTAGTTAGAAGGAGAAGGAAGAAGAATCACAAAGATCGGGTATGTTTGATGACACTGGCTAGAAATGGTGGTGGTGGTGATGGCGGGAAATGGATTTATAATGGTCATGTAAGAAGACAAAATAAAAAAGGCAAGAAAATTACTGAAGACTATTGTTCTAAGCTTGGCAGCTCCAATTTGTCTATGACTACCCAGTTTGAAATCAAATTTTCATTGTGCTGTCATGGCTGGCTTCAACTATCACTTATTGTCGCTTTTTACCGGCTGAATCAATACTTGAACCGGCAGAAACGTTGTTTGGGCTGGAGAACGAGACAAGAGAGAAAAGCGATCATAAAATTAATTTTAATGAAATTTCATAAATCCACAGTAAATATTTGTTCTCATTCTTAAGTAAATAGTCTGTAGCTCTAAGCGTTCGTGTTTCCATGTAATCGCTTTCTCTCTCACTCTCTCTCTCTCTCTCTCTCTCTCTCTCTCTCTCTCTCTCTCTTACTCACTGTATCCCCATCTCTCTCTCTCTCTCTCTTACACACAATTCAAGAGATGTATCTAAGCTGTTTTATTTGAATTGTCGGTGTGGCTAAACACAACGGTAACACAGCCCATCTTTCCGTCATCGGCTGAATAAGCTTAGAAACCAGGAAGAATGCGGAAGCACGCCTTAAACACATTTTCATTCATATTGATTACTTTATCGTGAAACAGGGACTATCTGGAAAAGGAACAAGAAGCAGGAATTGATTTCCAAAGCAGTCGACTTTAAGGTATCTGGCTGCTTTTATCACGTGGGTCATGGGTTCGAGGCTTCGCAGATTTTCTAAACATTGCACCTTGTCTAAATGACATGATGGTGGCATTATTGACATCATTCGACTTCAAGCCATCCCTGATCAGATTTATGTCAAAAGCGTTCCAACCATGACCATCTTGTCCTTTTCGTATATCTTTTATCTTTTACTTGTTTCAGTCATTAGACGGCGGCATATACGCCGTTACTTATCTTTTTAATCCTGGCACTTATTCAACCGGTTTCTGAAACTTGCCGCATAGATAAATTCTAAATATTCTTTTCTAATCTAGGCACATTTGGTGGGAGGGGGCCAGTCGATTATATCGACCCCAGTACGCAACTGGTACTTACTTTGTTGACCCCGAAAGGATGAAAGGCAAAGTCGACCTCAACGGAATTTGAACTCAACGGCAGATGATATGCCGATAAGCATTTCGCCCGGTGTGCTAACGTTTCTGTCAGCTCGCCACCTTACTAAGTTCTAAATATTGAAACAGCCAGTGGTGTATCTTTCCTGGAGGCACCACTCCATGCCCATAGTTTTTCCCATCGCTGAGAGGAACTTCTAATGCTCTGCGCATTAAATTTGCATATACTGCGCAGCATTCGCGTCACACGTTTTTCGATACATTTTTTCTGTATTGAGCATTATATTAGCAACAATCGTTAATCTGCTCCGTTTTAATACTCATTTTTCTAACAATTATATAAATTTAACCAGAATCACAATTTTTAAATAAAACTAGCATAAATTTGAACACAGAACGTAAAGCCGCGTGAAAATACAGCCAAGCATTTTGCCCGTCGTGCTAACGATTCTGGTAGCTTACTGCCTTGCTCGCTACTTTAATAATTTCTGCAGTGTCTTTGTGAGAAAGAAAAGACAATGCAAATACACACACACACATACACACACACACCTACATATATATTATATAAAAGATCAGTACAAGTTAATTTATAAACCGAGGTTGGTGACGTGACTTGGTGGATTGAAATTTTACCCGATTCTTCCAGCAGAACCGAGACAAATTACACTTAGAGAGCGACATGATATTGCTTCCAAGACTACCCCTTCCCCATATGCAAAACTATTAACAATATTCGCTAACGTTCCTTTCCTTTCTAATGATATAATATTTGTGACTTAGCTTGTAATGCTGTCCTTGACAGCAGACATTATTGATCTGTGTATCTGTCTATGTATCTAACCTACGATGCAATGGGGAGCCACAGCAAATCTCTTTACACACAGATCATATTTATCTAGGCAGAATTACAAGCATGTGTAGATATGAACGTGCGTGTATGTGTGTATATGTATATGTGTGTGTGTGCGTATATATATATATATATATATATATATACGCATAAATATGCATATACATGCATACATATATATGTACATATATATATACACACACACACATATATATATGCATATACATGTATACATATAAATGTACCCACACACGCGCACGCATATATATATATATATATATATGTATGTATATATAATTTAAATAATGAGGGAGATAAATTGAATATTAATTTAATTAATATCAATTTAAAACCAGCAGCCTAGCATACAAAAATCTGAAAAATCAGAAAATTCTAATACATGTGTATATTTGAAGGGCAAGCCACTATTGGTCGGCCGTATGCTAGAAGTAGATCACCTGCGATCAAACTACAAAGAAAGGAATGTTCTCTAGAGGAAAATTCAGCGGACACCAGAACAAAATGCGGGCAAGAGAGATGAAAATTAAATAAAAAACCAGAATTACTCACAGACCGGCGGTTTCGTCTATTAACGAATGAATCGCTTATGTAGTAATCCATTGTCCGTAGACTCATCAGTGTGGTCGTTCCATAGGTAATGCAATTTGTAAAGCTAACCACCAGTATTCCGCATAAGAACAGACACGCGTTTAGTTTCACCGATTACATTGGTGTTAATTTCAAATGTCTTAGTTCTGGCGCGGTAAAATTCCGGAAAACTAAAATCCGCAGTAAATAATTTACTGCAGATAATGTCACCTATTAGAGAACATATTTATTTTATCATTTAAATAATGAGGGAGATAAATTGAATATTAATTTAATTAATATCAATTTAAAGCCAGTAGCCTAGCATACAAAACTCTGAAAAGTCAGAGAAAATTCTAATACATGTGTATATTTGAAGGGCAAGCAACTGGTCTAGGTCTATGTACAGGCCTAGATCTAGGTCTATGTACAGGCCTAGTTACGAACGATGTAATACTTTAGGAAGTCCGACTAATATGTGCGATAAAACTAGTCGACAATACTCTTGTCTACTCACAAGGCCCGACATTTTGGAGGAGGGGGCCAGTCAATTAGATCGATCCCAGTACACAACTGGTACTTAATTTATAGACCCCGAAAAGAAGAGAGGCAAAATTGACCTCGGCGGAATTTGAACTCAGAATGTAAAGACAGATGAAATACCACTAAGCATTTCACCCGGCGTGCTAAGGTTTCTTATTTCTATATTGCCCACAAGGGGCTAAACATAGAGGGAACAAACAAAGACAGACAAACGGATTAAATCGATTACATCGACCCCAGTGCGTAACTGGTATTTATTTTTCGAACCCGAAAGGATGAAAGGCAAAGTCGACTTCGGCGGAATTTGAACTCAGAACGTAACGGCAGACGAAATACTTATTTCTTTACTACTCACAAGGGGATAAACACAGAAAGGACAAACAAGGACAGACAAACGGATGAAGTCGATTATATCGACCCCGAAAGGATGAAAGGCAAAGTCGACCTCGGCGTAATTTGAACTCAGAACGTAGCGGCAGACGAAATACCGCTAAGCATTTCGCCGTGTGCTAACGTTTCTGCCAAGCTCGCTGCCTAGTCTACAATATTACTCCTGTATCAGTGAAACCAACGACCTAATGGAAAGTGAAAGAAAGCTATAGGCTTGCTTCCTTGGGAAAAATGAATTTAAAAGAAAAAGTGATTTCGTAACCTCGTGTAGGTTCCGGCTATAAAACACGTTTAAATATTGCCTTTGGTATTGCACGTTTTGAGCCCATACACTCAGAGACCTACAGATACACACACGCGCGCTTGGGGACAGATGCACGTGTTTGAGAAAATATATAAAGTGACGGAAAATAAGTCCACAGATAATAATGTGTGTGTGTGGAGAGGCAAAAAGGCGCATAATATATATATTCAAATGTAGGGAATGTCATTTTAGTAAACATACATTTTAGACTCCCTGTGCTTATATATATATATATATATATATATACTTACACATATACAAACATAAATGTAACCCAGAAATTTTGAAGCACATTCATCTGTTTTACATGATCTACCGTCGCCACCACCAACACCAACAGCAGCAACAACACCATCGCGGCTTATACAAAGCCGATCTGCTTCTTTTCCAGAAAAGCAGAATCGAGTCCAGATGACATTTCAGTCCTAAAATAGAATGTAATGATCTCTACAGTTGCATAGAGTTGGTGGGGAGGGAGGGTTAAGTGCTCGGGGTTAGGGTTGCCAGGGGGTGGGTGATGGTGGAACTATTAACGGCGGAGCACCAGAAACAAGGAGGAGCCGGAGGGGATGTCTTTAGTGAAAAATGGGGAAAATATGTAACACGCAACACACGATGGATAGATACATACATATATGTGTGTGTATCTGTATGTATATATGTGGATATATACATATGTGAATAGACAATTCAACACATACACATACACACGCACACTCACATATATATATGCAGACATACACATCTGCGTGTAATTATATATACATACATATGCATTTGTGTATGTGAATATATATATATAGTCGCTTGGAATAAATTCGACCGTTTGCATAAAACGAAAAGATGGCATAATATTAAGTATTTAAAAAAAAATCAACAATTATCAGCTAAATTCTGGATACGAGATAGCAAGTTTACTCAAAGTAGACGTCCTCTGCTTCTATTTCAGCCTCAAGACAGCTCCGGTGCCCGGCGCATGCATTCCTCTCCAAGCACGACCTTGATCTTGGTCACCAGATCGGCCTTGGTGTTGTAAGCAGAGCGACTAGTGTCTTTCTCAACCGCTCACCCCCACCACACACACATGGTAATCCATGAAATAATACAGACACCGGCGAAGCTAAGTCCAAATTTCTACGATTATTATTATTAATGAATATTATGTATCGATTATTAAACACTTTTCATTATAGTACAAAACTATACTAGATATATTGTTAATAATACTAATAACTGGAATCCTGCCGAGGTCTACTTTGCCTTTCATCTTTTTGGGGGTCGATAAATTAAGTACCAGTGGGATCTATGCAGTCGACTAATCCCCCCCGCCCCACAAAAAATTCAAGTTTCGCGTCTATAATTGAAAAGAATATTACGAAAAATTTTGGCACAAGGCCAGCAATTTCGGAGGAAGAGAGTAAGTCGATTACATCGACTCTAGTGTTTAACTGGTACTTATTTCATCAATCTCTGGTCGGAATTTGAACTCAGAACGTAAAGACAGACGAAATACCGCAAATCGTTTCGCTCAGCGTGCTAATGATTCTGCAAGGTCGCCGCCTTAAAAAAAGAAAAAGGATGAAAGGTAAAGCCGACCTCTGCGGAATTTGAACTCAGAATGTAAAGACGGACGAAATTCTGATAAGCATTTCGGCCGGCGTGCTAATGATTCTGCCAACTCACCGCCTTCATAATGTTATTAATGATGGAGCAGATATTATAAATGTAAACTCGAATAGCATCCTATATATGTACATAATTCCATTTAAGGTGTTGAGCTGGCTGAAGTGTTAAAAAGTCGGAAACAAAGCCATGCAGTATGTCTTTCAGCTTGTTTTCGTTCAGAGTTCGAATCCAGTCGTGGTCGACTTAGCCTTTCATCTTTCTGTAGTTGATAAAATAAAGTAGCAGTCATGTACTGGGGTCGAAGGAGTCGACGATCCCCTTCCCTCCTTATATGATTGCCAATATGCAAAATTTCGAAAAAGTTATTATAACTCCATTTAAATTTTCGTTTGTGGTTGGTTTGGATGTCAGCATGGAATCTAACAATTCCGACGAGATTGACGATTGACGATTTCCCTGGGTTATTTCAACAAACTAGCTCTTCATACTGAGAAATAGGATGACTACATGGATTCTACGATAGACCCAACATCGATAAAACACTTGTTCGTTGATAACAGTTGATTAAGCATTTACTTCAAACTAAACTCCTCACATCTGTAATATTTTTGGATGAGATTCTTAACCTGAGTACCGTAAATCCCCGAGTATAATCCGCATTTCCCCCCCAAAATTTAACGGTCAAACTCCCTAGTGCGTACTATATACGAAGTTAAAAATGAAAATCATTTTCTAAGCTATGTCCGAGTCTCTATTTGCTGTCCGGCAATGTTTATTCAGACGCATTTTGTGATGTCGGGCGCGAAAATACCTTAAGCTAAGCCCGAAATCAATGAAGTCATAAAATAATCATCCATAACATGTAGTAAGCAACATTTATTAAACGTTATTACTGTTATTTCTTTATTTTCTGCAAACAAAATGCACAAAAAAGCTACACATTTGCATTATGTTATATATACAATAATAATAAAGGACGTTACCGTATACATTTTTACAAACCAAGGACATTATATAGACCTCCTTGACTCAAGTTAAAGAAGGGGTGCGTGTTATACACAAGGTTTAGGTTTTTCAGAGATGTAGCCCCCTAAAAGTCCCCTGCGTATTATACTCAAGGGCGGACTATACTCGAGGATTTACGGTACGTCTTTAACCCACAAAACCTTTCGACCAATATTCTAATTAATCTAGTTCAGATTGTTTCACTTAGATTATCATCTAATCTTTCAACCAACAAGCAAATTTTTAATGACTATTTTAGTTTATATAATGAAACTAAATACAAGTGGCGTGAAGGAGAAAGTGACATACATTCAACCCATACCGAAAATAACCGGACATAACAATAGAAAAAGAGGGCATAAGTTACTCAGTCCACCTTTGAAGTCTTTTTTTTTTTTATCTTAAACATTTTCCACAACCGCGCAGATACGTGAAATTTCATAATAAGAGTAATAAAGAAAGTTCTTACTCTGTTATATTTCGCCAAAGCTTGCTTTTAAATTTTTAATAACCATTTTTATCTGAATCAAATTAACCTAACGACTTTCTCTCTTATTAACTGTAAATATAACAATCTTCAGTGTCTCAAAAATCTAACGATTTGTCTCAAGGGATATATCATTGTAATGTGCAAGCAGCTATCTCTACTAAAGCATACATCAACCTCACCCCAAAACCTCTCAAATTTCGGTATAATCAACATACTTTCTCTTTCAGACGTTCAATTGGAAACATGACCACATAATTTTCACCCTATATCTGGGGACTGAAGGATAAAATCCACAAGCGGTAACTGAAATAGGAAAATGCTAGTCAAGACCCATTCTTACAAAAATAAACGAAAATTGAGTAACTCAGGAAGCTTTATATTTGGTAACAGACATTCAAAGCCATTAAATTCTCACAACTGGAAATACATTTGAACTTAATGTTCCTCGCTCAACTTTACCCTATACCTGAAACTATGCAATTCTTTACCGTGCTCATATATTTAATGTAGTCGATGTTCGCTCTGTCACTCTTAGCACACAATTAACTGTACAAAACTTATAACTTCTAATTAACAATTTTATTATCTTTATTAATCTCGTATGCCATTAACTATTCCGAAACATTATTTTCCTGCAGCCATCTAATCCTCGTGACCTACAATTATTTGCATTTGTATCATTAACACACACACACAGACAGTCTATCCGACTCTCAAACGATTCACCCAAGTTGTTTTTATATAATAATGATAATAACAACAAAACAATAATAATAATGTAGACGTGGCCGCTTTGCAAATACATTGTTCCGGGTTCAGTCCCAATGTATGACATCTTGAGTAAGTGTTATTATTGTAGCCTCCCAGTTGATTGATCTCTAGTGAGTTAAGAAAATAAATTGTACGGAAACCTTACACACACACACTCACACACACACACACACACACACACACACACACACACACACACACACACACACACACACACACACACACACACACACACACATATATATATATATATATACAAAATGAGAAAATGGAGAAATACATCCAAATCAAATATCAACTAGCAGATAATACCCAATCACATATTTTATTAAACCACCACATAAGAAACTTTAAGGTCAAACATAATAATATATGACAAAACAGTGTACATAAAGGAGTAATATGATACAATAAGTACAATATATGTATAAGAGAATATAAATATAAATAAATATAAATATAAATATAAACTACATCTTACAGCTGTTTCGGCCCTGCAGATAAGTATGACTAATTTTACTTATATTAGCCATGTGTGGTAGGTCAATATGTAGTTATAAATGAGACATTTACAAAAATATCCTCAGTCCTCTTCGGAGATTATATATATATATATATATATATATATAATATATATATATATATATACATATATATATATATATATATTATATATGTATATATATATACATACACACACACACACATATATATACAAATACACACACCACACACACACACACATATATATATATATATATATATAATATATATATATACACATATATATACATATATATATACATATATATGTACATATATACATGTATACATATGTATAATGTATATATGCATATATACATTATATATATATATTGTTACGACGTGCCGTCGCTCAACTCAGACTCAGGACTCTAAGTCGGGCGACGACGACTACGCTCAGTCAAATCGGAAGTCCACCACTGAAAGCGGGGAGTGAGCAGCAAACGCAAACCAGTGATCGGAGACAACAACAAAGGAAGAGAGACAGCGGAGGCAGTTGCTTACATTTAACAACAATTTATATAATTTTTTACAACATCAATTAAACGTAATACATTTCAAATACATTTAACAGATCGTACACAGAGTTAGAAAAAAACAACCAATGGCATTCAGCAAAATACAACGTCCGACAACAATCAGTTGACAAGCACAATACAGAATTTGGAAAACAATCAAAACAAAGCCTTTCTCTTTTCTTTTCCTTCTTCCTTCTGACACAATGTTCTTTTCCTTTTAGAAACACATCTTACAGTTCTTTTTTTCTTTCTTTTCACAGTTTATGTCACAGAATCTTTTCTTTTTCCAAACATCAGAATTCAAAAACACAAACCAATCAAAACATAAATAAACATTACCGCATGTTTCTCGTCCGCAACAACTCGTCACAAAACCCTACTATAAGTAGTCCAGCTTCTTCACTGTTATCCTCCTTACTTCCTCTCGCATGTCATCTATCACATTCACTGTCTGTCTTTCTCATCGTTGTCGTTGCCTCTCGCCATCTCCACCAACTGTCATCTCCTGGCTGGCTGTCTGCACCGACTCGCTGTCCCTTGCCAACCGAACCCTTCTCCGGCCTTTGGCTATCAGATCTCTATAACACCAGCTCGGCGCATTTTAAAGGGGTGGCATATTTATTTTTTTCTCAACTTTCCCTGACCGTGTAAGGGCCAGATATACTTCCTACCCTCATTATTCACTGTTGCCGTTGACAAGACAAAGACTCATTATTTTTTTTCCCCGCCGGTCCGACTCCAACCAACGGAACTAGGTCACAGCGCTTTCCCCTTTTTTTCACCTCCGTAACACTATATATACATATACATATACATATATATATAATGTATATATGCATATATACATATATATATACATATGTACATATATATATACATATGTACACATATATATATATATTATATATATATATATATACATATATACATTATATATTTACATATATACATCGTATATATGTGATAGCACACATATACATTGTATATATATATATATTATATATATATATATATTATATATATATATACACGCACACGCACACATATATATACACATACATACATACATATATATATATATATATATATATATATATATACATGGGTTGCTTGTATATGTTTCTCATGACGTTGAAAACTACTAAAGAAGCGGTGTCTTTGTTTATGGCTAAATTAATTAACGGTTTGACAATGAGAAGGCGATAAGTACCAAACTTATAACAAAGTACTGGGTTGGGAGTGTTGTGGCTGAGCGATGTGATTGTTTAAAACCCTTTGAGGTGGCGATTAGCATGGCCGCAGTCTATTCACTGAAATAATGCTAAAGAGCAAAAGAGATATGTTATTTTTTCCGTCTCAATCACAGCTTAAAGCCGCTTGTGTGTCTATTGAGAAAGCTAAATACGATCGGGCAAAGATGTTTACTTGACCGACATCGGAAAACGTTCACTAAAGCTTTTCACATGTTCTCTCTCAAGGATCGCGTGCCGTGTGTGTGTGTGTGTGTGTGTGTGTGAGTGTGTATGTGCGTATGTTTGTGTGCATGTGGTGTGTTGTGTGTGTGTGTGTGTGTGTGTGTGTGTATGTGTGTGTGTATTGTAGGCATATGTGTTCGAGTGAGCATGTATGTATGATAGCGCACATATGTGTGTATGAGGTACGCGTCCATTTCCTCGTTTTGAACCCAACAAATGCAGACGATTTATTCAATGTTACAATGCCAAACATATATGGTTGCTCAGACTTTATTTATTCAGAAATCTTTGTAAAATGCATAAAAAAAAAAAAGAATCAACAATGTCGTATATGTTATATTTAGTTTGATTGTCTTGAATTTCAAAACCCTTGCCAATAAATTTAGTTCGAAACAGATTCATATAGTACTGTATAGTTTGAGAGCGATGTATATTGATCTAGAATCTAAATACAACTATTAGCCAGTAAGTGATGTCTCTACGCGGTCTATCGACGACATGTTACCGTATTTGCAGGTCGTCTGCGGCCACATTTGTCGATCGTCTCATACTGAATTAAGTCGGGCTATATCCAACAGTTACAATCGGAAGAATTAATGAACCAGTGAAGAGACCTTCTACATCAGGGATCACAAAATACCAGGCGGCCCTCACAGAAAGAATACACTTTAAAATTTCATTTCTATTTTATTGTGTATTCTAGTCTGCTGGGTGTTTTTGCATTGTATATGTAATTATTTGTATTATGTAATAATTAAATAACGAATTGTGCATTGTATTGTGATTTGTTATGCGCGTGATCCCCCGGTTTGTAGAAAAATTGTCTTGCATGAAACCAGTCCGTGGTGAAAGAAAAAAAGGTTGGGGCCACTGCTCTACATGATTGCTTCAAGGATACACTGAAAGCCTCACCGAAGAGCTTTGAGATCAACCCCAACATCTGATAAACGCAAGCGCAAAGCCGCCCTGCTTGGCGAAGCTTCACCAACAGAAGTTCCACTTCTTACGAACAGAAAAATATTACAAGGGAACAAAGAAAACGTGAATTACTCAAGTCCAGAGCCAACTTCTTGCCTTCAGTCCCAACAGACAATCAGTGCTCGACTTGTTGCAGAACATACCGAGCACGCATCGGTCTGATCGGCCACAACCGGGCACATCATGATATCCACTGTCATCGCCCACAACGACGGACGAATGTTTGTTAATTTACAAGACAGGATTAATGGATTAATGGGTGAATTGTCTTTGAATATATATATTCAGTTGGAGCTGATTTTGGGTTGAAACAACATCAACGACAATAACAGCAGAAGTAGATTTAAGACAGAGCAAGTACAAATAATATTGTAAAAACAGTGAAAAGCAAATTTGATATAAGCAAAATAATCAGAATACATTCGATATAAAAATGGCGAGAGAAATTGAATTTAAAAAATGATGGAAAAGCAAACAGCAAGAAGATAAAGAAATAAGATTAGAGAGAGAGAGAGAGAGAGAGAGAATGAAATCAGATTGAAGTCGAAATCAAATAAAACAGAATAAAGCGGAGTTAGAATATAAGTTGGTAGGAAGTGGAATTAATTGAGAATAAATCTGAATCTGATTAAAATAAATTAATAGATTAATTAGTTTGTGATTAAGTTAAGGTTATTTTAGAGAATAAATTTGTACATTTAAATGAGTGTAGGTAACGAAAGACAATGCGATGGACGAAAAATAAGAAAGAAAAAAAAGAAAGATGACGAAGAAAGCAAAGAGCACGTAAGATTTAGTTTAGGCACACTTGGTTACAGTGTTGTGCTGATCCTGTTTTGTAATACTTGTTTAGAGCTAATCTTGGCCTCAATATTTGAAAGGTACTTTATTTTACCGAACCCAGAAGTTGACATCAGTAGGATTTGAACTCAGAACGTAAAAGGCCAAAAGAAACACTACAAAGCATTTTGTCTGCTGCTCAATTCGACGAAGTTACTGTTCTAATGATAATAATAATTCTTTCTACCATAGGTAGAAGGTCTGAAAATTTAGGAGAGGGGTCGAGTCGAGTACATCGATACCAGTATTCAACTGGTATTTATTTTGTCAACCCCGAAAAGATGAAAGGCAAAGTTGACCTCGACGGAATTTGAACTCAGAACGTAAAAACAAACGAAATGCCGCTAAGCATTTGGCCCGGTGTACTAACGATTCTGCCAGCTCAACGCTTTGATAATAATAATGATAATAATAATAATAAATAATAATAATAATAATAATAATAATAATCCTTTCTACTATAGACACAAGGCCTCAAATTTGTGGGAGGAGGATAATCGATTTCATCGACCCCAGTGCGACACCGAAAGGATGAAAGTCGACCTCGGCGGAACTTGAACTCAGACCATGAAGACAGACGAAATGCCACCTAGCATTTCTTCCTGTTATACTAACGAGTGTGCCAGCTCGCCACTTTAATAACAATAATAATAATTTTATTTATTTGCCACAAGGGCATAATAATGATAATAATAATAATAATAATAATAATGATGATGATGATGATGATGATGATGATGATGATAATGATAATAATAATAATAATAATAATAATAATAATAATAATAATAATACATATCTTCCTGGCACGGACATTAACCTTGCTTATTACAACACTAACTACAACAACAACAAAGTTAATGATCGGGTGAATAATATCGCAGCCAGATTTTGATGAGTTCCTTAATTGAATTTTGCTGTCAGAAACACAGCCAAAGAATTCATGAATATATAAAAAATATATAAAATAAATAAATAAATAAAATAATAAACAAATGCTAGCAATAAAACAATAGAAAAAAATCGATTCGAATTCACCCAGTTTCTCTAGTTGTAAGCAGAGTCGCGACTATGTTATGGTCGTTGTTTCGATTCCAGGTAAGACCTGACGTCGGATGTTCAAGGGCGATTTGGCAGCTAATTATAGCAGGTCGAATAGCCTATTTTAGGCTCCCTCATGTACATGTTGTTGCTGTTGTAGTCTACCACCAGCTTAGCATTGACAACGAATTGTGTTTGAGGGTGATTTGACTGATATTTTTAAGAGGTCAGGCGGCCTCGTATGGGCTCCCTCGTGCATGCGTGGTCGCAGTTGTTTTCTTTTAGTTTACTCTGGATCAAGCATGTCTATGTTCAGAGACATTCTAACCGCGACCATCCCGTCTTTGTCCGATGTGCAGGCAGTCCGGAACATATTATCTAACACGTCCCTCTCTAAGACGATTGGGGTGTTCAAAAATTATTTTGCTGCTATTTTTGCAGATCAAATGGCTTCGTACAGGCACCTTCATATATATATCTGTGGGCACGATTATTCAAACCACGATGTTTCGAAGGTGTCACTCGATTTGCTAGAAATATCTGCCAAATCTCTCTTACACCACACTTGAATATCTTACAAAAATACAGAAAGGTAGAACACACTGAATCATGTAGCTTTAGATATACTTTGCCTGAAAAGAAATGTCGTGATTGATCATAGGTCTACATAATTACTTGAGTAGCTAGCAAAAACAGTTAAATGTCCTTCATATCACGCCTTATCGAGTATCGTGTGCGATTCTACAATCGTCCAGGTTCAAGAAACATAAATATATGAGGAAATACATATTTCCTCGTAGAGCAACCGCATCATTCATGATGCGCTATTCAAACTTGTCTCATTGATGCACTATCCGAGCATGAGACTTGAAGTAATTCATGTTTCACTCCTGTATTCATAAAAATGATTATATATACATATGTGTGTGTATATGTATGTGTGTGTATGTGTGCGTGTGCGGTAGGCGTGACTGTAGGGTCAGAAGTTTGCTTGACAGCCACAGCGTGGCACTTTGGCCACATGTTTCCTGCTATAGCCACGAGCAGACCAAAGCCTTGTAAATGGGTTTGGTAGAGGGAAACTGAAAGAATCCCGTCGCATATATATATATATGTGAGAGAGAGAAAGAGAGAGAGAGAGAGAGAGAGAGAGAGAGAAAGAAAGAGGTGAATGTAATTAACCACTTGACAATCTTAGGATTACCGCCGTTTCGCAGCCTTCATCATATAATAATAGTTTCAGTGTATTATAAATTGTTTTTACATGCCTGCACCAATGTGCATGCAGCACATGTCTACTGTGCAATGTGTGGCATGCATATTAATGAAGAGATGTAAAAACAATTTATTATACACTGAAATTATTATTACAGTATGAAGGCTGCGAAACGGCCGTAATCCAATAGATATCAAGTGGTCAGGTATATATATTTCACTCTCACATCTCTTGACTTTTTATGGTCTATATTTTCCTCATACAATAATTTCATCGATTGGATCTCCTCGATTTCAGATGCACAGAACTCTATACTCCACAATATTGGATTACTATGTGGTATGATAGCCGGATCCACTAGAGGAGCTTTCTGTGATTGCCACAGGATTCTATAAATCCATATATTGCACTACAAATTTTTATATGCGTGTAAATGTATGAAACATTAGCAGCGAAGAAATTCCTCTCTATAGATCTTATCTGCTTCCATGTGTATACACCCTTCATTGCTGATTATTATCTATCAATAATACACCCTCCATATTGGTTTTATATCATCTACGAGAGAGAGAGAGAGAGAGAGAGAGAGAGAGAGGTGGGTGGGAGGACGGGAGGGAGAATAGATCTTTCACGGTTTCATTTTCTTTTCTCTTTTTTCGAGTGTGCACACGCATAGCTGTTTGTTAAATACATATGCACACAAATATTAAGTCCCAGACACACAAATAAAGGGGTACATAGATACATGCATACACACTCTAACATACGTCTATAAAAACGTGTGTATATACTTCTTTCTGTATGTATGTATGCATGTATATATCTATCTATCTATCTATCTATCTATCTATCTATATATATATATATATATATATATATAATATATATATATATATATATATATATATATATACATATATGTATTGAGTACCTTATTTACTGTGGTTAACCCCGAATCAACCCGGGACCTACATATATATATACATATATATATACACGCATGCATACATACATTTAAAGGCTCATGCACATTGATGTATAAACTCACTTATATAAATGCACACACACACATATACGCACACATATGTACACATAAACTCACACACACACGTACGCATATATATATATTGTACATGTATGTATGTAGTGAATTATGTATGTTTATTGTCAACACTATATATGCATACATATATACACATACACATAGCTACGCAATTAAACGAGCACGTATGTGTGTGTTTGAGTGTGTATACGTATGCGTGTATATATGTGTATGCACTTGTTTCTACGTGCGTATATATATATATATATATATATATATATATATATATATATATATATATTATATATATATATATATATATATATATATATATACGCGCGTCTTCAAGTTTTAAAAGCTGTCTTGAGTAAAATACATGAAGCAGTAAAACTGAAATCTGGTGAAGATATTATGCCATATTTGAAAAGAAAATATTTGCTATCACAATAAAGCGATAGATGCCAGCTTTATTGGAATATTTCTTAAAAATCTCTCTTAGAATAACACGAATGAGAGTAGCGACGACAAGAAGACGGCGGTGGTCGATGCGATGGCGACAAACGATGTTATATGCAAACCTTTGATTCGGTGGAATGATGTGAGTGACTGAGTCAACGAGGCATTAATTTGCTAACAGTTGGAGATAGATATCTATGTGTAGGACAGCATTTAATCTAAGCAAGACATTATTATTATTATTATTATTATTATGGCTTTTATTGTTGTTGTAGATGTGTTTTTCAATTGGCAAACATCTTAAGCTTGGCCATTAGTCTTAACATGCAATTCTCTCATAAGTATTTTGTCTGGATGTCTCCTTTAGCGTGTTTGATGCGTGCTTGAACACACACACACACACACACACACACACACACACGCAAACACACACACAGACAGGCATCTCAAAAGAAAATAAATATCTTCATAATATATATTATATATAAATATGTGTGTAAGTGCATGTGTATTTAAACACATACACACACAACACACATATATACCCCCTCGCCCCTATATATTATATATATATATATATATATATATATATAATATATATAAACTGAGGGGTGTCCATGTACTTTTGATATGTCAGTGTATATGTGCACTACCCGAATGGTGTTGGCATCCACTTCAAAATTAACCCGAAGCTTGGTCCTCGTGCTACCTGTCCTCTACAAAAGTCACGTTCACATCACATCACAACACTCAGAACTACTTCGCTTCCACTGGCCCTGCTCTCTTTAACATCATACAAAGACACATAAGAGAAGAGAAAGATCCCCTAATATTTAAACGGTTTCTGGAGGAATATCTCCAACGAATTCCAGATAAACCACCAACTCCCGGATATAATAATTCTCTACTCGAAATAACTCTGTACTCGAATGGGCCATAGTGCCCAAAGAATAAATAAACACCTTTAAATGTCTTTTTCACGTGGTGTTATCAAGTTAGACATGACCTGGGGCCAATAGTGGCCGAAACTTTATATATATATATACACGAGTGAGTGGACAAACGGAAAAAGGGCACTCAACACATTTTTTGAGAGTTACTGCCTCATGAAGGTCATCGCTAGCTCTCACTGCACATGCAACCGTGTGCTGCCATCTACTCGTAGGCACACAAGTACACAAAAAGGCGCACGTACATACGTACACACGTACACACGCACACACACACACACAGATATATATATATATATATATATATATATATATATAGATATATATATATATAGATAGATATATCGATAGATGTTATGCAAATATATGTAGGTGTGTATGCGGCTGAAACTCCTATTGTTACTGCAAGTTTCTCCTGAACGAACTTAGAACGATTGCGTAAAAGGAAGCATTGAGATTATGCTATAGTGAGCACGCCGTGAGAAAATGATAGAATTACATTGGCTGATGCCAAATAACGAATGAATATTATTGGATAAGAGTTGTTTGAAAAATAAGGTTGATGTGACACAGTGGTAGAGATAAGAATAAAGTATACAGAACTAGAAAAGCAGTTAAGGCCGGTTTCACATCCACAAAGCGCTTAGCTTTACAGTGTATCATCAGATTCCAAAATCTGTTGGCTTAAGGCCTCCCTAGCGAGTGGCTCTCTCGATTATGGAGGAGGGGGAGGAGAGGGCCTCGCTACTCAATGTCAACAACAGAGGGATTGTCTACGTTTGGATATCGATCGCAAGTGACCATGTTATCTTGAGGGTTCCAATAGGCCAGCAGGAATTTCCCTAAATTCAAACACAGTCCGAAGACCACCGCTCTAGAGTTAAGGATGTTTCCCGGGTTGAAATAGTCCTTTAGAATTCTCGCCCGTTCCGCTGTGCATAATTTACAACGTTTGGTCCCGTTTATGTAGGGGCTTGGATTTTCTAGGACTCTCCATGATATTGTGTATGGAATCTCGTCATCTTTCAACTGCCATACATGACTGGCTAGTGACGTAGCGTATCCTTTTTCTGTGCTTGGAGAGGTGTTGCTTGAATGCGTTACTGGAGCAACCGATGTATCTCCATGGTTGGGTGTTGGCGGTGCTGTGTCTGGTGGTGTTGGCGCTGATGCTACTGCTGTTGTTGGAACTTGCGTTGTTGATGTTGGGTTCATTAGAGTAGCGAGGTACTTTCCTCCTCCATATTCTATAGAGACCTTAAGCCAACAGGTTTTGGGATCTGATGATACGCAGTAAAGCTAAGCGCTTTACGGACGTGAAACTCAGGGTAATCCCATAAACCGGCCTTATTTAACTTTATTTATATTATATTCTGCTCTATAACTTGGTGTGCTTCTTTTTCGGATTTACGTTTTACTGACGATGTTTGTGTGTGCGTGTGTGTGTGTGCGCGCGTAAAAAATTAATAGTGCCAAAATGATAAAGAAGTAATAATAATTCAGGCGATTCCCAGGAGTTAAGTGACTTTAGGTGTATTTAATAATGGCAATAAAATGTAAAAAAAGTTACTAGACTAAGAGATGTCCTACGGTACAATCCCGTTTTGGTGTAAACGTTCAGGCACATATTACCAGAGACTTATTGAATTTTATCTTTTTCCATTTTCCTATAAATTATAGATACCATAAATTTTCTAATCTGATTAAAAGCTTAGCTGCCACTCGCAAGCAAATATAACTTGATAGCTTGTACCATGCTTTACTTAACTGTTTTAGGGTTTATATACTCACGAGCAGATATAGACACACTTCAGGTTCTCCTACCTTTAACCCTGTTGAACATCGAGGATGCGACAGTTGAAAGCAGGATGTACGTACCAGCACTTATCTGGCACTCAGTTTTAGCTGAGTAGACTAGAGCAACGGGAAATGCAATACTTTGCTTAAGAGGACATCGCCCGTTCCAAGAATCGAGCCAACGAACTTATGATGATGAGCCCAACGCACTAACCATGGTCTTATTAGAACCATTTCCAATGAACGCCAATATAGTCTCTCCCCACATCTATAACTTCATTGTCTCACCAACAATAAGTGTAATCCGAAAGCACAAACATATTGTGCTAAAGTGCAACTCTTAAATAGCCCTGACCATAGGAATTATATCGGTTGAATCAAAAGTAAATTAAAGTGTTTTTAAGCATATTCAGTACATGTATGAAACCTAAAAGAAAACTTGCCACAAAACTTTCGAAAAGCATTTCGTTTTTTAAAAGAAATTGGATCAGCGATGTTTAAAATTCGATGCCTGACCCTCAACTTTATTAACTCTGGTAATTTTCACTATAATCTTCGCTGAAAGTGAGAGTTTATTGATATCATTTCAAGATCGGAATTTCTAGGATGAACAATCAGAAATGCTAGTTTATTGTCGACATGCTTGCAAATATGTGCCTACAAATATTTGAATCGGAAAAATTCGCCGCCGCCCCCTACACACTATGCGCTAATACCTACTTTTATGACACGGAATGTATTTTTTCAAATTTATATTTTATCTAC